>NW_020455316.1:1154855-1325724 GCF_003342845.1 Nothoprocta perdicaria
TTTTTTTTTTTTTTTTTTTTTTCCTTTCTGGATACTGACCATGCTCAAAAGCAGAAAAGCAAAATGGGAGGAAAGTGAGCTAAATAAAAAGAGAGTAAAGGCACTGTTGCATTTTTTGTGTGATATTTTTCAGTCAGCAAGCCTGTGACACAGAGGCAGTGAAAAGGAAAATAGAGCACTTGAACAGGGTAAGTAACCTCAAGACAAAAAAAAAAGTGTCTAAGGGCTATGCAAGCAAACTAGGCAGTAAAGAACCAGTGATATCTATACTAAAGAAGGCTGGTGACACCTTGATTCTTTGATCTGTGAACTGTGTGACAGGCTTGCAAACGGATAGTTTATTATCTGGGAGGTGAATAGCAAAGTCCTACAGCGTTTCACAGGGTTAATATGTATAAAACAGCCATTTAGATATGTGCCAGGAATAGAGCGTGGGAGGAGTTTGCTTCTGCTTGCAAGGAAGTTGTACGTGTGCCTGTGTGTATATGTATGTCTGCGCGTACGTGTTTGTATGGAGCACTGCCGCGGTACTCGGCTGGTTGCAAGAGCTGCCTCTGGGAAGAGCTGTGCTGAAGCCGACCATGGAATTGCCAAATCCTCTTAATTCACCTTCTGATGATATTGGAGGTGGCCCAAGCCAGACCGGGACCTTGTTCTTATTTTCACGGAGAATCGCTACCGCACTCCAATGGATCGCACACCATTTAAACGCGGGAATAAGCATCTCATGATACCATGCTCCACTGCATCGGAACTGTATGAGCAAGGCAGTCTTGGAGAGGGAGGGAGAGAAAGAGAGAGAGAAGCTTTCCAGAATGACAAGAAAAAGAGACGCTCTCTGGTTTTGTTGTTTGTGACTTGATCTTTTTTTTTTTAAAAGAAATCTGCAGCTTCACGGTATTGGAGTAGTATATCTGTAAGCTTTGTATCAACAGCAATGAATTTATTTGTATCAGCATCAAAGCCAGATAATTCTGCTGTTGTTCTTACAATGATCTGTTGTTTCCCAGATCACATGGGGAATTCCAAAGAGCAACAATCTTCATGTTACCTGACATTATATGAGCTTAGTCCTCCAGGCAAATAACTCGTCTTTGGAAGAAGCTAACATCTCACCTAAGGTTTTTTAAGTGAGAAGTCTCTCCTCAGGTGCAGTCACTTAATTTTTTTTTTTTTTTCAGTTATTTTTGTAGTATGTTTAGCATGCAGTGTACTTATGTCCTTAATGTATAATATTTTTATTTAAATATTTTCTATTTTTATTATGGGATCTCTTTCTGTTAGATGTAAGTAATTGTGAAATTACAGAACTATAATTACTCACTCAGGAATCATGAAGTCTTTTGAAAGCATTCTGGTACCTGGTGAGTATAAGGAGACCACTGGGACTTTCCCTTCATCATTATTGCACATCCATATAAGCATGAAGCACTCCATTTCCAAAAAGTGGTCATGGTAATCTACAGATATAGCAGTGACAAAAATGTAGGTCATGTAAATGAACATTACATGATAGAGCATTCAAGACTAGCTTTGCAAATCAAATTATTCTTGAAGTGTAAGAGTTAATTGACATGAACAATTAGAACTGGGTATTTAGATATTTTGTGAAGAAAAAAATCAAAGGGAAAAAAATCTACTTCATTTTAAAGTAAAGCTGACTACTACTCAGACCTACATTCTTGAAAATAATTCAGTCTCTGAAAATCCCAAATAAGAAAAGAAAAAAAAAAAAAAAGGTTACTTACTTGATATGATTATTGAGTAATAAGACCATGTGTTTTACTGCTGCAACTCGATTTCCTCATTCTATTTCAAAAGTACAATATAACTCCAGCAAAATAGCATCTTTATGGTCCTATGGATTGACACCACAAAGCCTTGGTCTTCTTTTGAAATCTATGGAACTGTGATAAATCTTCATGGCTCTGTATTCTAAAAGAAGAAAGGATTAAAGAAAGATTTTCAAGAATGGCATATTACCTCTTCTGCACTGTTTGAAGATGAAAGGATTGCCTTATAGTGAGTTAGTAGTTATCAGTTTTTCCTGGGATTAGTAATTCAATGGAATTCATAGCAACAGAAAAATAGCTTTAACGCATAAAGTTTTAAGTTATAAACAATGGAAAACTGTTTCAAGCAACTAGGTTTAACAATTGCCTCATAGGTATGGGTTTAAACAATGCACATAAAACATCTTCCTTTAAGATACATGTTTTCTTAATTGTATCCAATAGCATCAGGAGGGTCAGACCTGGAAAAACAACCATCCTGATAGAATTATCTCTACTCGTTGATAAATAATGTCAAATGAATTACAAAAGATGTACAGCTGTTCACAACTGCAGACCGTAATTCACCTGTCTAAGCCGCCATTCTCTTTGAGAGTCTATGATTAGCACTGCTCTCATTGCTGCTTTAGTAATCATCATTTAGAGAATCACTTTGGGAAGTTCAGAACTGCTCTATGGGAAGAATAGAAGAAACTTAGACACTGCTAGAGATTAGAATCTGTTTGATGTGCAAAAATAAGTAGGTTTTTATCCAGCCTAAAATCTGTGTTACATTTTTTAGGAAACAAAATCTGTGTTGTTTCTGTGATAAAAAATGGACAGGTTTGCCTTGCATGACCTCTTTCCCTCTCCTCTCTCTCTCGTTCTCTCCTCTCTCTCTTTCTATCTCTCTATCTCCTTTTATTTTCTTTGTCCTTTTTCTTTCTTTTTATCTGTTTAAATAAATGGGAAATATTTGCTACTTGATGGCTTTTGAGTTCATTCTACAGGTGAATGGAAATAACATGACTTATGGATGCAAGTACTGGTTCCTATCATGTGCTCTGACAGTGAGTTTCCCTGCTTGCTTGATTTCCAAAGTGTAATTCAGTAGCAAACAAGGCCCATACATATACTAAGACCCTTAGAACACAATTTTCTATCTCCTAATTTACTTCACCTTTATACAAATTAAGTACAAGGATGTTCTTAATGTGATCCCAATAACAAATATATTATAAAATACTTCGACTAAAACTATTAAAGCAAAATTATTTATTTTCACAATTCAGGGTTGGTTTGGACTTCATAGTCTGTTTCCACTTAGCACAAAGTGTGGTTGCCGGGAATTATTGTCAACTCTTTCTCCCCTCCTTTATTTATTGGTGTATCAAAAAACTAAATTTCAAGCAGAGAAAGTCAGTAATTCCAAGTAACTCTAAATCTTCTTCCTTAGTAAAATAAATATAGATTGCAATATCAAGGTCTATTTTACACCTTCAGAAGCCGACTAAAGTTAATGAAAGTTCAGGTATGGCAAGGCTCAATACAGTCACATCAAAGTTGTATACAAAATTCCTTTTAAAAAGTCATTGAAAGTTAATATTAATTTTTACGAGGCAATATTGCTCCCATAAAAATAAACTAACAAATATGAAGCAGAGTTTAATTACCACATGTAAATACGCATGGAGATATAATGATTACAATACATTGATTATAATCTGTACAGTTTAACAGCCTATTAATGCCCAACATAAAGGAAATTGAACATCAAAATATGTGGCACTAAAACGGTAGGTATCAAAGCTGTTCAGCTGTAAAAATTTTAACATATCTTTAAAAAAATCTCACAAATTTGCTACCACTTTTAGACCTAACATTGACCTAACCTAGGGTCAAACAGAGTATCATTCTCTTGTTTAACTCTTCCCCTTCACTGCTGATTTTTTTTCCCTAATCTAATGACATCAGCCTCAGGCAAAAAAAAAAAAAAAAAAAAACATAAAGAGAATTCAAAGGATTCCAAATAGGCATGAAGAAAAAGTATGAAGAGTCTTCAAGGTCTATGTCAGGTCATGGAAATTACCAGACATTCCTTTATCTGAAAATAAAGAAAAGTCAGTGTTAATGCTCTTGTTCTTCGCAATGCTTCTGAACTTTCTATACACAGGAGAAAGTCAAGGGTTTGGGAGGGTTTTTTTTCTTTCTTTCTTTCTCTTTTTTTTTTTTTTTTTTTTCCCCCAGATAGTCAATTTGTTCCGGTCCACATCTTTTCTTTTCATCCAGAGAAACCAATTCTTAGCTCAAGAAACAACTTTCCAGATGAAAACATATGTAACATTTTAGTAAGCTAGATTTATGTCATGTAGGTCATGAACCTTTATTGTATTCCTGTGTTAAATAACATAAACAACCAAAAAAGCTGCTGACCACTTCTAATGAACTGGCTCCTCTGTTTCAGTTTGAAGACAGTTTTAATGAAGCAAAAAGAGGAAAGCTTGCATAAGACTAGAAGCCACAACAAATTGATTTTTTCCACTGCTTTTGTTACTTCATGGAAGATTTCCACAATGTGAAAGCCAAACATTGTTACAATGGATTTTTTTCCTACTACTTTAATAAAATGTATACCGCAATAAAATATATACCGCAAAATATCTTACACATATCCAAAATCTAAACAATTAACTGATTTAACATTTTGCTAAACAGAGAACAAATTGAACAAGAAATGTAAGGAGAACTATTATTCTATTATTACTATTTATTATTATTTTATTATTACTACTATTATTTTCAGCAAAACCTTTTAACTATATTTCAACTCAGTGTAGATAAAATTATCTTGATCACATGGCATTTCTCAAAAAGTATCTTGTGTGCTTGAAAACATTACACAAATGCTTGTACTAGGGGCATGATTTCTTAAAGACAGTCTGCAGAAGATCTGTCTAGTCTATGGCATCTGGAGACTTCTGTGTCATACTTTCTTTTCAAGAGTGAGAATGTGTCCAACCTAACTTTCTGTCTTGGAAGTTATTAGATATTTAGAGCTATCTTACATATGTGAATGATGCTTTGCAATCTGCAGTACAGCTCCATTCTTCGTGGCTTTTCTCTGACCTGCTCAGGTACCAAGAATAATGCTGCAGCGTTTTAGCAGTATCTGCTTTTGTCCTCTTGAGCCACTGGCTTTTTAAATGGCATTTTTTTGTTGTTTTTTTTTTTTAACAATATTCTTTGCAGGAAGCTAAGTTGGTTTTAGGCACATATGCAGTCATCATATTTACACATTTAGTATGGCTTTAACCTGATTTAAACATTAATTAAAAGCAAACACCTCCAACTGTCATTTCATCTCATCTTAAAATAAAAGAGATCAGAGTGAAATAGTATCTGCAAGTCGTTTTTACCTGGACTGGCTGCCTTACCTTTAGTTGGATAAAGCTAGGTAAGGTGATTTTTTTCCTGAATAATTAGAAGTTCCTTTCTTTCCTGAGCTGAGCATGACAAACCTGTTTAGCAAAATTATGTTTTCCTCACATTCAAAAGGACATGTAACTAAATATACAGGCAGTAATATGTGAGACTAATTGAATGGAATCACATCTTTTTTATAAGCTTGTGTTTTCCTCCTTCTGAGGTATTTTGTGTTCCTGTTAGAAAAGATAAAAAATGTTTGACAAGGTTTAACAAGAATGATAGAGACTCCTCCCACCACAGTATCATGGATAGTTATTTCTCCTGTGAGAGCAATTTTTTGAGAGTGGTGGTGTAATTTCTTTCAGTGAAAAAACACAGATGTCTGAGTGGTATTTTTTCTGGACTTTAATGGAAAAAAAAAATACAAATCTATCTACCTAGAATAAATTGTAAGTCAGAGCTTGTCAGTTTATCAGAAGTGCTTAAATCTGGTTAAGTGATGGAATCTGCCTGTGTGCCTTAGTTAAAGTTGCCTAATTTGTCTAGGCTCGCACTATTGATAGAGGAGAAAAGACTAATATTTATAGGACAATTCAGAAAGAAAAAAAAAATCAAACTTGAGTATTTGAGACACTTTCTGAAGCCCTCCGTGGCTGTAGACGGTGCCTGGAAGGATTAACCACCTATGATAAACCTACTAGACTTCCAAGACTTGGGTAAACGGTCATTTTATTATTGCATTATTTCCCCACTATAGATGGGGACAATCTTGCTTTCAACACCATTGTCCACAGCTCTTCAACATCTCAGGTTGTGACATGACTTGAACCACATCAAAAATGAGTTTGTTTTCATTTGCATCAGTTTCCTCATCTGGTCCCTCACTCACCTGTTCACAAAGCAAAGAGAAAAGAATGAGCATCCTTAGCAGGAGAGGAAGAAGAAAACGATTACTTCAGTCTATAACCACACAGATGTGTGCTACAACAAAGTGATTCTGAAATTTTGTTCTAAGATAAACACTTTTCATTGGCATTCCCTCCCAGCCATTTTAAGTATTTCATCTTTCAGAATACTATTTGCTGTGAATTCCTATCTAAGAGCCAGGCTTCACATTGTTTAACATAAAGGAAACAATAGAGCCAAAAATCAGTGTTGCAAATTCTAAGCAGAGAGCAAAGCACTTAGCTTTTAAGCACTGTCATACTGAGCAGCGCAATACCATAGCATCTCTTCTGAAACTGAGCCATGCAGCAACTATGCCTTTCCTCATACATTGTTGCGGACATGTGGTACGGAATCCAGCTTTGGAAGATTTGTGCTGCTCCCTGAATCTGACTATCAAGTTGTCACAATTCCTAGTTTTACAGTGTTTAAATATATTTCAGTACATTCTTCCACAGTCCTAATCATTAGGCTAGTGTTCATGAAAATAATAAAATGAATAGAGAAAACTCAAAAGCCAGTCCTCCTCCTCTAAATATTCTTATATATGCTGGTTGGTATCTTATGTGTGTGCATGTTTATGTATGTGTTATGTGTTTGTGTGGCAATGAATATCAATGTAGGTGTTTACAAGAAATGCCACTCATATATACAAATTATTGATTTTGCATAGGTTTGTTAGCACTCATTTATATGAGTTGCAACCCATGAATCAAAGTACTTTAATCTACCAAGATAATCCACACAACACAGCTTGGTTGCCATAGCACTTATCGTGAAAATTTTAGCTTCGGTTCATTGCTGAATTAAGTAATGCATTTCCAAGCAGCTATGCATACAGCACCGGTTCTGTAATATATTCTGTAGGAGAGAAACCAATGTAGTCATTCCTGCCTCACCAACCAAGGAATTTTTGAATGGGTTTCATCATAACCAACATTCAGAAAGCTACAGATATTCTGTCCCTTATTTGAACAGATTTCTGAGTTATATGTCTGTTTTTATTTATTTTAGAGCTTAACTAGTGTTGTTGTTTTTTGTATGGCTCCCTCAGTTTCTAAGAATCTGACAAGTGAGTGTCATTTTCCCTCATTTTCTCATATAAATGTGACTTCAAGTCAGAATTTGCACTGCATTTTGGCTGTGGGAAGTCTAGGTTCAAGCTCCATTCTGCCTTGGATTTCTTGGATGGTCTTGGACATGGTCTTTGACATGATATTAAGAAGATCAGAGGTTCAGTATACAGTACTTGCCATCTCTTGTGACACTCGGATCAAGTGAGGCATATATGAAGAAGGTACCTTTAATGGGAGGAAAAGTAATTTTCTCAAAGAAGTGTTCTATTTACCTTTCTTGAAGCAGCATTGAAAAGGAAGAAGAAAAGAGGAATACCCACCCCCTCCCTTAACTTCAAATTGAAATACAGCAATATAAAATGATTAGCAACTATCTTCCATTACAGAATGCAGGCACTGCTACTAACAGTTTAGAAAAACATAAACATAGCAGAATATCAAACATACCAGAAAGACACAAAATATGAAAACCAACACAGTGGGTGGTCTTGCATTAAAACCCACCCTTTCCCAGACTTGATGCATAAAAGTGTTGTGTCTACACAAAACAATGAAGCAAGATCCAGAATGTCAGGATGACACCAACATAATTTCCACATCTTTATATCCACTTCACGTATATCTACATTAAAAAGAAAAAAAAAAGAAAAAAAAAAAAAAAAAGGACTGTAAATGCTAACACACTTTTCAACTGGAATAAATTCTGCAAAAGTGTTTGAGCCATGTTCTGCCTCATGTATAAATTCTGGGACAGAATTTCAGAGAAGAATGGCTAGTTTCTATATCCAGTGGGACTGAGCTAATTACCCTGGTCAAGACAAAGCCATAAGGTATCTCAAACAGCGGCTACTTCTTTGGCTGCAGGATTATCCCTGGTCTTCAGCTCTTGAATTCTGCAACTCTTCCACATTAGGCACCAGATTTGCTTCTCAGACAATTTTAATTTTTAATGCTTGCATCTGGTAGTACCAACCACAATGGAGAAAAGACCTGTGTCAGTGTTTTGTTTCATTTTATGACACAGATTACATAATTTTGTTTTAAATTTGGAGTTTATTTGAAAGATTCTGTGTGTGTATGTGACACAAGCTCAGCTGTCAAAGATATGCTCGAGGAAGGAAAAAGAAGACAAATATGCCAAGTTCCCTGGGCATATTAAAGGTTCCAATTCTTCAAGTATTAAAAGTTCATTATAGAGATTAACAGATTGGTATTATCTAGCAGCAACACATGTACTTTGCCAGAAATTGAAGAAATTTTGCCGAAATGGCATGAAGTAATATTCATAAGAGAGGAATAGCATCTCCTGATTATACTAGATGAGACAGCAATGAACATCAGTTTGGAACATTAATTCTGACAGGCGCAGTGGCTGAGTGATACTTGTAGCTGTTGCATTAAACTAGGTAGTGTTCCCAGATGTAACCTCACATGACCCCAGTTAATGTAGTAAAAAAAATTGCAAGAAACTTTGCTCTCTTCTCTCCTAAACATGAATGTTTTTTTGGCAAATAACCAAACAGTTTAGACCAAACCTAACAGTTTAGAAATAGGCAGGAGATAAGACAGACTGGTTTAGAAGTCACAGTCTCCTAACTTGCTAGCTTTTCTCCTGTGATGCAGGATATCATAAGAAAAAATGATGCTCAAGTGCCTGCTGGTACCATTTAGGTGGTACTAAATAAGAAGTGGTCAAATTCAACTGTGCTGCAGAATATGCCATGAAAGAAAGCTGAAGGGCTGCATAGTCTCTGGCAGTCTCTGGAGGGAAAATGTGAACAGAAGAACAGCATAGAGTCTGGCTTCTAGGTTATGGAAATTAATAGTAAGTCAACACAGGTGCTGGAAACAGGGAGAGGAACAGGAATAGTGGAATAATATTATAGAACTCTCATTTTCAAATTTCATTTATATTTTATGGATTCATCTACATAGAAAGATTTAATCAAAGCTGCATGGAAAGATTTAATCAATGACTCCTAATTCTGTTTAAGTTCTACTCTTAGAACATGACACTCTTGGTCTATATGAATAATTTGCAGACAAGCTTGTCTGCCTTTAGCGAGGGTAGACACAGTCAGTTGTCAAAATTATACTTAATTTTATTTATTTGTTTTATTTATTCCTAACTAGTGTGTATAAATCAGCGTAGACTAATGTGTTTGAGAATGAGTTAATGGTGATATTGTCCAATAATCTTAAAAAAAAAAAAAAAAAAAAAAAAGAGTGGAGCTTGAAGATGTACTTATTTATATATCAGCTCTGTTGCACAGTGTAGATTAACTTCTATTTCTTCTTGGTTCACAGTAAGTTGCATCACTCCCCTTTTGAAATTTTGTTGTTATTTGAGCAGCTTTCCAGTGGTCCAAACAAACCACTTTAAAACAGTCATATAAATGTAGTGGCAAGAACGGAGCAGCAAATCTAACATTTTAAGTGCCAATTATTTGCATTCCAACTGCATCATGTATAGAACACTGCAAACCTTTTCCTGGAAACATTTTTGTGCAGCAAGTATAAGCAATAAAAATGAAAATATTCATTAAATAATCTCACTTGGTAAATTGCTTAATAAGTGGAGAAAAAAATGTGGTATGTATTCAAATAAGGAATTTTTATAATGCTAACTTCATCAAAGCTTCTAAAAATGAAAGAAAAACATTTCTGGATTCACTTTAAATTTGGAGAGAAAATCTTAGGTATATCTTCTGTTCTCCTTTCAAATTACAAGGAGTTAGAAATAAAATCTTATTCTTGCATACAGAAATTCCAGAAAATCCAAGATCTGATTTTCAGCTATTAGGAGAGTAAACTGTTTTGATATGCATGCTAGTTTCATTTTGATTTTTGCATATTTAATGAAATTTGTGACATAGTAAAAAAAAATAAAAAAGCTAAAAAGCTGTGAAGGAAGAGAACTTTTTCTTCATTCCAACCAGCTCTTTAAAATAGAATAAAAAATATCATTCTTTTTGCTGCTAAATGTGCTGCCTATATTGAGTAGCCTTTGAATATCCTTCCTTAGACCTGTGTGGATGAGCCAGGAGCTCCTGGCAAAACTCAAACAGAAGAAAGCAGCATATAGAATGTGGAAATCAGGACAGGTCCCTTGGGAGAAATACAGGAACATTGTCAGGGAATGCAGGGATGTGACAGGAAAGCTAAGGCACATTTGGAATTAAATCTGGCAAGGGATGTTAAAAAAATAACAAGAAGAACTTCTTCAAATATATCAATGGCAAAAGATTAGAGAGAATGTGAGTCCGCTGGTGAATGGAGTGGGTGCCCTGGTTACAAAAAACACAGAGAAAGCAGAGTTGCTTCTGTGTTTGCCAAGAGAAACTCTCTAGAATCCCAGGCCCTAGGAACAAGAGAAGAGAGCTGGAGAGAGTAAGACTTGCCCTGGGTAGAGGAAGAGTGAGTCAGAGAGCACCAAGGGAAACTTGATACCCACAAATCCATGGGCCCTGATGAGATGCACCTGAGTGCTGTGTGAGCTAGTGGATGTTATTGCTAAGCTGCTCTCCATCATCTTTGAAAGGTCCTGGAGATTAGGGGAGGAGCCTGAGGACTGGAAGAAAGCCAATGTCACACCAGTCTTCAAAAAAGGCAAGAGGATCCAGACAGCTACAGGTCGGTCAGTCTCACCTCCATCCATGGAAAAGTGATGGAACAGCTCATCTTGATTGTTGCCTCCAACCATATGGAGGACAAGAAAGTGCCCAGGAGTAGCCAGCATGGATTCATCAAAGGGAAATCACGCTTAACTAATTTGATATCCTTCTATGATGGAGTGACTGACTGGATAGATGAGGGGAGGGCGGTGAATGTCGTCTATATGGACTTCAGTGAGATTTTTGATACCATCCCTCACAGCATCTTCCTGGGCAAGCTCTGTGAGTGTGGGTTGGATGAGTGGACAGTGAGGTGGATTAGGAATTGGCTCAGTGGCAGGGTGCAGAGGTGGTGGTGATCAGTGGCACTGAGTCCAGTAGGAGGCCTGTATTTAGCAGTATCCCCCAGGGGTCTGTCCTCAGTCTGGTCCTATTCAACTTATTCATTAATGACCTGGATGAAGGGACAGAGTGCCCCCTCAGCAAGTTTGCTGATGATACCAAACGTGGAGGAATAGCTGATAGCCCTGAGGGCTGTACTGCCATCCAGAGGGACCTGGACAGACTAGACAACTGAACGGTGAGAATCCTCATGAAGTTCAACAAGGGCAAGTGCAAGGTCCTGCACTTGGGGAGGAATAACCCCGGATACCAGTACAAGATGGGGACTGACTTTCTGGAGAGCAGCTCTGCAGAGAGGGACCTCGGCGTCATGGAGGACGACAAGCTGACCATGAGGCAGCAGTTGTGCTGGTGGCCAAGAAGGCCAACAAGATCCTGGGATGCATTAAGAAGAGCATCTCCAGCAGTTTGAGAGAGGCAATTATCCCCTTCTACTCAGGCCTGGGAAGGCCACCCCTGGAGCACTGTGTAGTTCTGGGCTCCCCGGTACAAGAGGGATGTGGAGCTGCTGGAGAGAGTCCAGCACAGGGTTACGAGGATGATCAGTCTTAAGGATTCTATGATTCCAAAAGCCTCCTATAGGTTGTGTGTAGGAATAAAATCATATTTTTTGTACTACCATAGATAAATCTGAAGTTCATTTTACCAACCTATAAAAAATGAAACAGTAGCATTTGTAGGACTGGTGAAGCTTTCCAGCAATTAATGTCTAGAAATAAATATTCGATTGTTTTACTAATATAAAATCCAGGCTAAACTTTCTTATTTAACTCTTGATGAATGACTCTCAAGTATGTTTTATGAGTTTCTTCAAGTCACATCTGTAGACAAAAATCTCATAATTGGGATCCCCAATGCTGTTTATCTTTTATCTCTTTTTTTTTTTTTTTTTTGTCTTGTTAGACCTATCCACTGCAGTCTTTTTTTTTTTTTCTCTCAGAAAAACACATATTCAGATTTATGTAACTTCAAAGTCCTGCAAGGAATCTTCTCATTTTATCAGCAACTTAAGCTCAGGTCAAACAATTTTGTTGTTTGTTTTTAAATATGTGGAAGTGCTTTCACATCTTCTGCATATACTTTTTTTTTTTTTTTTTTTTTTTTCCTCAGCAGCATAATATAGCCATTTAAACCATCATTTTCTGGCCTAGAGTCTTTAATAATGATCTGCTTTAGTCAAACCAAATGAAATTAAGTAATAATTGCTTCTATAATCAAAAGCAATAAAAATCCACTTACTCTGGGCTATGAATTCCTTCCTTGCATTTTGCTTTGTGGTAGTGGATTTTTGGTGAGGTCTCTTTTATATGTATGTGACTGGTGAAGGGATGTATTGGATGTCCCAATTGGATTGGAATATATATTGCCTTGCAAGTTAAGATCAAAATCAGCACAACTTCTCTATGAATGCTTTGATGAGACTTTGATGAGGAAATGAGCAATAGAAGTGTTAACCGATTGAGGAGCTACTGATGCAGGACATCAATCAAGTTATAACCATGGAGAAGCCAACATGCACAGTGTTATTTTGTGTCCAAAGGGCCAAAGGAGACAGTATACCCAAGATTCGTAATACTAGTCTTAGGTAGGTGTGGGTGTCTACTTTGACCTTAGGAAAAACTACAAGACTCCTCCTCCATCATCTGCAGTTCAATGTCACAATTTAAATCAATCGGTATCTAAACAATTATTTGCATGAATATGTATTACAGCCCTAAGGCAATGTATCCCATTGACATGTGGTCCAAACTGCTGTCTCTTGGAAAAGAGAAAGTGCTGTTGAGGCAGTAATATATTTCTATTCATGACATAGGAATATACATATTTTCCACAGAAGTCAAAGGTGAAGAATGATGGAGTTCAACTAGTATGTCACAGTTAATACATGTAGGGGAGAGTAGATTTTAATTTTTGAATACATACCTTATGTATAACAAAGCATTGTTAAAATATTGCTGCATAACATTTGGAATAATTTCACATTCATTGCACATGCATGGTTCAAAATGTTGAAAACAAATGGTTAACTTTGCAAATTCCTTTCTTTTTTATTCAGTGCACATTTTTTACTATAGGTTTATGTGTGTGTGCAGTTATAATGAATTATTTATTTCTATTTGAAATGAAAAAGTCAATTTAGAGCTTATGGGTTTGTGTGTTTGTCTGAGGAAACATTAAGACTTATGTTATACCAGACACTGAACACAACCAATCTTAAGATTATTTTCCTGACACAAATATTTAATATGTATTTTTTTTATTATTATTGTTATTTCTATGAACTATGTGCAATGGCAAAAATCTAAAATTGATTGCATGGATCCAAACCAACACTTGAGTACCTACCATCTCATAATATACATCCAATGTTGATATATCAATTTACTAAATTATACTGTTTGATTCAACCAATTCCAAAAAGTTATTAACTTGTAAAATTGAGGTTATAGAACTTTTCTTCCTACACACACACACAAAAAAATCATTTTATTAAACTATTACTTTTAGTCAAGTGTCTTTTCTTACAACTGTACTCATACCTAACATGAAACCAGAAATATCTTAAATTACTTTTCAGTGATTGATCTTTCACTGTTTTCCATGCATTTCTCATGAAAGAAATAAAGTCATTTTAGAAATGTACTTCTGCAGGAAACACTGTAACCCTTCCAAGTGTAGACAACCCAGGCACCATTAAGTTCTCTTTACTGTCCATGACTGTGAGTCAGCTAATCATTTCTTCTTTCATTTTATGTAGCCTATTCAACAGATTTCAATTAATTCATTAATTCCTAGCACTGATTGGTACACTCCTATAACATAATTTGCTTTTACCTTTTTACAACCCTAAAATGACTGAAAAGAAAAGGTGTAATCTGATAAGATATTTTCTACATTATTAAATGGGAGATAAACACATATCTCTGAAAGGTATTTAGAGCTTCTCTGAGCTTCTCTGAAAAGCTTCTCTGAAAAGATCTGAGAAAGCAAACTAGAGAAAAGCTATTTCCTATTTAAAATTAATGTGGACCTTGTCAGTAAGTGGCTGGAGAGACTGCCATTTGGTCAAATAATTATTTAGTGCTCTGATGCCCCCTACAACTCTCCACTTTATTTAGCTCTCTCCTAACTCTAAGTAAAAGGATTACATGTATCATGTTTTATCCAGGCTTGTATATGTTGCTCTGCTTGCTCAGGAAGAAAATATCTTCCACCAAAGCAAGATCCATAGAACAAAGCAATTCCTGAGACTTTTATAGTCAAAGTGAAATTGATATCAATACTAAGTTCATAAGCTTAAATATGTATGTAGTCTTATACAATGTCTGAACTGAGATCATGTTCATTTAAAATCCCATTCTTGCATAGCTTTGTATTTATTTCTATGAACCTGAAGATACCTCTTCCATTACCCATGAGATGGTTAGTACATATAAAAATAATTAACCCATCATTCCTAATCCTCAGCAACTCTTGGCATCAATTAAATTAGTTGTGGAACCTGTATTTTACTCACCATCTGCATTCAGTGTGAATGGTAAAGACTGGTTTATTTAGGAGAAATGGGACAATATCCGCAAATGGGAAAACACATATATACTCTCCACCAGCAGCACAGAATATTCCTTCCAGTCATACGAAGGGAGAAGAGACATCCAGCAACGCAGTTCCATTATCAGCACATCCAACCACAGGAGAAGCATTAAGCAAATCCCATCCTTTTTGTAATGCCTTGAGACCTGTCAAAATTTTTCATACAGTGCATGTTCTTAACTAGTTTGTTAATTGTACTGAAGAGAAATTAACTTTTTCATACTCTTCAAAGAACTGCAACAGTCTTCACTTGATTACTGTCTGTCTGCAAAAAGAAGATCCCAGTGAAAAACAGGTTGAAAATCTAAGGAGGAACATGTTACAGTCCCTTGCAGATCTTTGGTTTAGTAACTTCCAAAGTGCCTTCCTTCTTTCCATTTATCTTTATTAACAGTGGTCTATGCACCTTTAAGGACGAAGAGGTATGGCAAAAAAAACCCTTCTTCAAATAACATCAAAACTCTGCTCCGATGCTTTCTCATCTCCAGCTCAGTGGTGTTAAGGAAGAAAAGTTTGCTTACAAAATTTGATAATTTGTCTTAAAATATTTTTCCAATGAACTACTTTTCTACACATCCCCATCAAAGATTTTATGCTGATTTTTTTCATGAATGGAGCAATGAGTCTGCATTTCCACAAAGACGTGTTCAGGACTATTTCCTTATGTCTTGTACATTAAACCTGACTATTTCTGCCTATTGTCATGATCTCCAGGATTTTGAGAAAGCTGAGATGAAGTTCACTAAATATCATTATTTATAGACAGACAAAGAAAAGGGATTCTCACAATCATTACTACTCAGACAACATCCTTTTCCTGAGGAATGCATTCGAATTGCAGTAGTGTTACCATTATCCCATACAAACTTTCTCTTACTGTGACAGCAGTGTATCCGATGACTGTTGCCTGAGCTTAAAGAAGGAAGGAAATCTTTAATTTTCTTATATCTCCTCCATTCTTATCCTTAATTTCTTTCTTCTTTATCAAACTTCCATGCTAACCAATTTCTGAATCTTCTCTTTCTGAATGCTGGTGCTCAAGATCTGACCTCATAAGTGACTTGAACTGAAGGGGACAGCAGAGATTTTATTATTTAGCTGTTTTCAATGGCAACACACTGCCCAACATCAGAGATGCCTGTGAACAGTAGAACAGAATTGTGATCATGGGCCCACTACTGTAGTAGAAAGATTTTCCTTTTCTTTAACAAGAAATACATTTGTAAGTTAAAGATATTTTCCCATCCTTTGGACTAAGTTCTTATGAACTCTTCATTTACAGTTCAATAAATGGTCAAGACTACTCTACAAGTTTTGCTTTACTTTATATTTAATATAATGATATTTATTTTGGGTACAAACATCAAAGGATAATGTCTTCAGAAACATTTTACTCCATGATAAATCCCAATAATTTCCACGATAATTTTATTATTTATATTTAGCACAGACTGATTTATTGTAGAAAATAAATCCTGAAGAGAAAACAAGCCTAATGAACACTTATTTGCACTGGGAATTACAAAAGCCTATGTAAACTTGATGTTTCCTTTTCTCTTTTTTTTTCCTCTCCAATAAGAACTTATCATTAGAGGATCCAAATATTTAAATAACTGCAAGTCTTTTGACCCTAACTTTTTTTTTTTTTTTTTATTCTAAACTGTTAGCATAGCTACAGATTGCGAGACAAGCCTTGAGACTTGGTTTCTCATCCAGAACCATTGACTTGAATGGCCTTTGAACCAGACTTCTAGAGATCTTGTTTTCAATATCCTCTTTCCCGTGATATGTACTACATAATTAACTGCGGTCTTAAAACTGACCCTATGTCCTCTTCTCATTATTCTTTTCCAATTTAAAATGTTTCCATGCATGGCTACATTTTGCTTCTTGCTCTTTATCCAGTTTTCTGTCCAGCACCTTGTCTTATCTATGACTTTTTACCTAGTTAGCAATCTCTGATGTGGAGCCTTGACAAATGCTCTTGAAAATCCAAGTTTATTATATCCACTTCATTTAATTTATCTGTCATGACTGTGTTATCTTCAAAATATCCTAATGGGTTATTTAAGCATGACCTACCTTGAGTGAAACTAGGCTGGACACCTTTAATGAACTATACTTTAGCAGGTGTTCTCCCATTGACCTCTGTCGTGATTTTTTTTCCTACAGCTCATGTTAGACTAAACTAGGCCTATACTTTGCTGGTTTATATCTTAAGGCTTTTTTTTTTTTTTTTTTTCCCTAGTAATGGAGTTATAATTTTTGCTTCTTAGTCCTCAGAAATCTCTTTTGTATCTAGTGAACTTTTAAAACCTGTCATTTTAAGGTCCACCAACCTCTAATATTTGTTCTTACTAAAATATATATGTGTGAAAGACATTCAAATATGTGAATGATTGTGGTTCTAGTTGTCAGTGCTACTACAGAAGTATTTATACATCTGTGTTAGTAACTATAGAGATATAAACATGTAGTAAAGCATAGTGCTCATCATTGATCTTCATGAGTAAGGCAGATCTAAGAGGTGGGAAAAAGGACATCCAAGTCACAAGCTACATCTGCCACAGATGAGCAACAGACTAGGGAATATGTGGTCATTCTGCTCTGCTTGACATTGAATTATAACAAGACATAACTCTCCTATTTTTAGTTACCATTATCTCTTTCTCTTTACTTTCTCTCTAGGGAAAAAAAAAAAAAAAAAAAAGCCTTTGATTAAATATCTCTTTTCCCCTTTAATCTATAAAACAAGAAATCTGTAACTTAGCACATATTTTGACATTTCTTTAGCGCATGATATGTTCACTGCAATATTTTAATTTTTTGACTTGCTTGGTTGCAGTGGACAGTTAGAAAATCCATTCAGATTTAAAATCATTTCCCCTTAAATGGAAATATGGACTGGATAAATTAAGCAGGAAATACTTTACTTGTCTCATGGATTTTCTTTTTTTTTTTTTTTTTTGAGATTTCTGCATTTTTTCTTCTAATATACTGCTGATTAGTCTCAAAGCTTCTTCTAGTGAATATTTATATATTTCCAGGTCTCAGTGATTTAGCTGTAGTGAAGGAAAAGCCAACACAGATTTAACCACTGAGCTGTCCAACACACATTTTTATTTATTTATTTATTTATTTAGTTAGTTAGTTAGTTAGTTAGTTAGTTAGTTAGTTAGTTTATGATAAATTCCATTCTGGAATTGGCAAACTTTTTCCCCACGAAAATGTTTTCTTGAAAATAGTGTTCAGACTTTCTCCTGTGTTTTACCATCTTATTGGTCTGTGAAACAGAACAGGGTTTTATGATTGAAGATGAAAGGGGAAGAATTGCACCGTTTCCATCAGTAACTCAGAGTGAGAGAAATCAGCAGTCCTATAAGGTCCTAGACCTTTCTACCTCTAGATAAAATGGTGGAAAAGGTGTGTTCTCGTCAAAAAGATGACATGAAGTTTACAAAGCTTACAGAGAAACCAGATGGGAGAGGTATAATTTTGTTCAATGAAAATCTCTGACCTAGCAGTGTCTGAGGAAATTCTGAGACTGGACAAACCAACTCTCCACCTGATACTGTTGCAATAATTTGAGAAAGCATAAGGAATATAGAATCTGGTAGCTCATTTAGCTATGTTTGCTTTTAGATCTAGAAAAGCACTGCCAAAGTCTAATTTCACAGCCAATAAACCAAAAAGAGTTACTAAAATGTATCAGGGAAAGCGATGGATTTATGCAACATGAAACCAGAGGATGGGATTGTGAAGAAGAGTAAGTCAAAAAAAAACCCAAAACCCTGTAATAAGTCTAGAAAAGGAATTATGTAACAGAAAGGGCCTCTTGGATGAGAATGTCTTTCAAAACTGGACTCTGAAAACACACAGAATCCTTGTGAATCAGTTATGAAGAAAGGAAGGGATATGATGGCAACCCTGGGAGCTGTTTAATAAGACAGCTGCTTAAACAGACTACAGAAGACTTTAATTACTAAAACAGAAATGATTCTCTCCATAATGAAACAGGAAAAAGGATTTGAGGGGTCAAGAAGTGTTCTTGAATGTAGGTAGGTTTTGTGCTCACCTCAAAATGAGCACTCCACAGCAGCTGATCATTGCCCTTCAGAGCATGGGCACTGTAGTCACTGAAAATTATACCCAGAAAATGTAATGCAAACACCTTGGTAAGGTCACAGATATTAGCTGGAACATTGCACAGTTTCAATACAACAAAGATTTTATTTTATTTATTTACTTATTTAAATACACAGCATAGTGCCCAAGACAGACTAACCCACTCAATTTCACATGGTTTTCTCCTCAGATTCATGAGATTCCTCCTTCATGCAGTGGAAGCCAGGGTCCCTGAGGGAATCACTGTGTAGTAACTGTTAGCAATTGTTGACTATTTAACAGAAAATCTTGTCTGGAAATAATCAGCAGTAGAAGAGAAAGCAGAGTAGCCTGGCTGGTGACATGTAGTCTGAAAAGTAACCGATTCCCTGGTATTATTAGTGAGGGAGGATAATTTGACAACCTGTCTTAGCAAGAAATCTCGAAAAAAACATATGGAGTGGGTATTTCACTGTTTCAGAGAATGATTTTTGACATTCAGAATATTTCAGCTCAGCACCTTGCTTTTTTCTATTACTTTAAATGTATATTAGTCATTTGATTAATTACAGACATATGTGTCTCTTTTTGCCACTAATGACTGTATTTTGTATGCTCTGACATCAGACTTTTCATGTATAAGTAAATAGATGTTGAATGTCATTTATACCATCTGTAATGTCTCTGTGTATCTTTTTTTTCCTTTTTCTTAGAGTTCAATAATTCAGTGTTTGACATTACAGACATTCAGGTTAACAATGCAGGTAATGTAATATTTCAGAGATATTTTACTAGCAATTATTTTTTTCTTGCTCTCTACTTCTCATTGCAACCTGTCTTTAATATTTAAACAGGGAGCTGTTCCCACACAGAGAAGTGGGAAATTATTATCAAGATGATGCCATCTTAACATTTATGTGATGTTCTGGAAATACCTTACGGAGAACATAATGTAGAACCATTTCTTCAATGTTTCTCCACTTTTGTAATGCAGCTATAGATTGTTTCATTGATACCTAAATTTTGAAGTTTCTGTATAGCAAATTTAGGCATCTTCACCTATTTTGTGAGTAATCACCAAACTATCAGCTGTCAAACTGGTTTTCATAAGATGAACGGGATCAATCATACAACACATTAAATAGAACAAAACAAGATAAAGGAAGAGATTTTATAGTCAATCTCACAAAGGAAGAGGAACAGCAAAACTGACCTGTTTTGGGTCCAAATATAAGGTCAACATCAGGACCTTCATTCAGGCATTCAACCCAGGGTTATACAACTACTTGAAGGCTTTCTAAACAATTCTGGATAAGACAATTTTAACGGTAATAAAATCTATTTCAAATGTAGTACTTTAAGCACTTACACAATTTATACCACAGTATTAAAAAAAAAAAAAAAAAAAAAAAAAAGCTATTTACAAGCTGAATTTCTACGCTCTGGGAAGATTGCCACCTTATTTTGGCTTGCTTTGTAAGACTCTACATATAAATACGGCTATAAATTGTATAACTCTCCAATAAGATTCTTCTATTGCTCTCCATCCGGAAAGACAATCCTTTTGCCCTCTTCAGTTTCTGAGAAACAGCACACCACTCAAGTGCTCCTAGAATGTGTCCTTCATTCAGCAGAGATAATTAGTTTCAGTTACTTAAATTGAGCAACTATTTCCCTTCAAAGAGGATATTATATTTGCCTAATTGCTTTTAAGTGCTAAACATTGTAAAGGATAATGTTTCCTGAGAAAGGTTTTTTTTTTTTTTTTTCTTGGTCTTTGCTTGTAGACAGCTAGCTGCCTGTTACAGGGGTCAATAGAAATCTACAGACAGTTTGAGTAAAGGATGAAAATTTACAGATCACCGAGCACAAGCATAATTTTTCACCCCAAACAACTCACAGCAGATCTTTCCCATGCAATTCATATCCTTATCACATGTGCTAAGTAAGCATGAAAGGTAAATTGTTGACTTTCTGTTACGTTATGAAACAATCAAGATTGAGCTGAGCTAAGCAAGAAAGAGACTAGCCTGGAGATTTCTGCAAAAGACCTCCTGAGACATCAGCCACACCAGCCTTTTCTGAATTATCCCTGTCTTAAAGAATCCTTTCCACTAGCTTGTTTCAGTAAGACATCCACAGCGCAGATGCTGTGGTTTCATTATAGTCAGAATAGAGACATGCTACACAACTCTGCCTTTAATTTTTGGCTAAACAAACAGGCAAACAAACAGTAGATGAAACTAATGGAGAGCTTAATTATATCAATCCATCAAGTCCTAAATTTGCTTCGTTTCAGAATAGCAGGCTCTATCTTTAAATCCAAAAGGACTGATGGCAAGATACCAAGTCTAAAATTCTCCCACTGTCAAAGGCTGTTTTACTAATTATCCAGATTCCAAGGCAATCATACAACCGTAATCATTCACCTCACGCCTGGAAACATAAGTCTTGTTCTTTTGATGAATATTTATAAGACAGTGTAAAGCAGTCTACTTTCTTTTCCCTTCAGGCAAGACAATTTGGAGTTCATCAATATGTATTACCAAGGACTTTTATAAAAGGCACTTCAAAGGAAATTCATCAGGCATTCCTTTTGTCTTGATTTCTGTTAGACTGATACTTCCTTTTGACAAGTATCAATAAATTATCCTCTGATAGCTAGAAACTTGATGTCTTATTCAGAAACTTCCTCACACAGCAAAGTCTGGTCCTTAAGTTTCCAATAAATTTTTTAGCATCTAGCTTCTAATTTAAGGATAAAGGAGGACAGAGCAAGAATATGAAGAACAAAATAATCAATGTATTTATACAGTGCCGCTGCACACATTTAGCTTCCACAGATAGGACTTTTCCAGTTAAAAAATTCCATGACCTAGATATCTGTTTTTTTTTTCCATTTTTCTTTCAACCATATTTGGAATTCCTTAAACGAAAAACTAAAACTCTTGGTCCCTAATCCTCAGAAAGTGCAGTAAGCAATTTAAAACCAGATTAATGCACATATGTAGTGCTGAATGACAGAATGTCTCTGTCCCAGTTGGCTATTGTTTTTCTTCCCTTGGATGCTTTCAATCATGTTTCTGGGGAAAGCGGGTGGGGATATTTAAATAGATTTTTTATTAATATTAATATGCAATAAAATACTTTAATCCTGCACACTATTTCCTTTTCTTATATAAAAGTGATACAACTTTTAATCCAATATGCATACACAATTTATGATGAAACATTAAAAAATACAGATTTTAGACTACTATATGATAATAAAGTATATCCTAATGTGTACAGAAACAGGGAAAATAATTGGTAAATTTTGGAGAATAATGTTTTCCTGGTATTTAAAGAAATAAGACATAGAATTAAGAATATTTTGTGAATATGTGAGTGTGAACTGCAACTATAGCTTTAAAAGAAAGGCAGGTCTTTCAACAAGTAAAAGCAAAACTCTCCTGACATATCTGGGAAGCAACAGCATATTTTGCATCCAATAATGACCTCCCATTAAACTGACTGAACTGATCAGGCTCTTCTCAGTTCTTTGGCAATCTAAGTCGCAGCTGAAGGGCTGACCATTTTGGTCTTTATAGTCAATTGTACACAGGGACTGGATACCTCTTCTGCCTTTCCTAGTGCTCTACTTATGTCTTTAACAAACTCATTTTGAAAAATAATTGCTTTTCAGGACACAATTTGCTGTTGGGGCTCTAATTTGCATGTGCACTCAGGTAGGTTAGGAGCATTTGCTCTCACTCTAGCACATATATATTGTGAGGAGCACTTCAAAAGATTTTATCCTTTTAGAAAATTTTCCAAGGAACTTGGGGAAAATTAGTTTCCCTCTGTGGATATTTACCAGAAAAGTGCAGTAAAATTAACCTCAGAACTAAGAAAGGTTAATGCATCATTTTGATCAAACTCTTTTAGATCAAGGTAGTATCCAGACTGCACAAGGAACCTCCCTGAAAAAATAAGCCTGAGAGAACAGCCAACTTTCCTCAAAAATCCAAAAAGGCACAGACAACTAAAAGAACCTAACTTGAGAAATGAGCTGTGTAGTGCAGCAAGTATATGGAGGTGCCCCAAAAATGAACTGACAGTCCTTTCATCACTGGGTTTGAATTCTACTTATCACTTCCTTTCTATCTTCTGAAAGCATAGAAAGATCTTGTATGTCTATGGTAGGTAATAAGCACCTTAAGTAATTGAATAAGAGAAAAATTTACAGAATGTATTTGCTGTCATTAGTAACATTATATGAGGCAGAACTAACTCTTGTGTATCTAGAGAGCAAAGTAATTTGATTGAGGAAGGTAATAGAAACTCTGACAGCTGATACTTATCAATTACACAGTAGGTGAACCGAAAATTAAAAAAAAAAAAAAAAAGTTCCATGGCATATGAACAGGTTTTACCTTCCTGAATTGCCCAGCCACTGTGCCTGGATCTGAGCTCGACTGAATTGTTTACCAAGTGGAGCAGAGGACAATTAATTTTCTCAATTGTTCCGTTAAGAAAGCTGCTGTGTTTTCCTCATAAATATGTTCTTTGTGCCACATGAATTGTTTAAAGTTTGATTTGAAGAGCTGGTTATTGTGGGCAGCTAATTAGAATAACTCACTGTCTAAATCATTGTGCTTAATGTGTTACTCTGAATAAATATTTAATATGCTACCTCAGGTGTCCCTGTCTTAGGATTTTGATATCTATTTCCTAATTACAACAGATCAGTTGTAATACTGAAGCTTATGCCATGGCCGGTAGAATTTCTAAGGAGAAGTTCAACATGCTTTTTAAAATATTCATGCGAGGTTAAACAGACAAGTCTTGTGAAAATTTGGGATGAAAATAGGAAACCATTGCCTCACATTGCATCTGTTAAACAGTTGCATACTAATAGATGGTCGTAACATCTCTAGGGTTCAGTTTATGACAGATAACATTTCTTTCAAGCCTTAGTTATAAAAAAAGTATCAAAAGCAAGCATTGCAAGTCAGGGGAATAACAGATGACAATCAGCCAGCTGGGATATTATCTTCCCGAATTTCCTGGCATCATGTTCTCAGTGCTAAATTTCAAGGTCAGCAACAAAAAGTAGCAATTTTTACTCCTGAGTGACCCTTGAAACACATATGCAGATCCTTCTGTTTGGAATTCTCTTTCTCACACAACTATTGCCTGCTTCTTTTCACATAATGATTCATCCTTATGCCACAGAGAAAAGATATCCATCTTGTCATGCCTTTTATTCTAAGAGATAGGGCACACTTCAGTGACTGATTCTAGGACCTGAACCCTGACAGCCTGAGGAAAATTTTCAACTTAGCTTGACCATGTCCCTGGGAAACAATTCAGTTATCAGTCTGTCATATAGAAGTCAGTTGTCAACACTAGGTCTTTCACATCAAGCTGTGTTCTAAAAAAGAAAAAAGAACACTGTGAGTGCCTGGGGGGAAGTCCCAGATACTTCTCATCTAATAAAGTGGGGTTATGAATCCTTTTTTTTTTGACACTTAAGTCTGAGCCATGGTAGGTACCTAAGGGAAGAGAATGGAGAAGAACGGAGATAGACAGTTGATATTTGTTTTTGGTGGGTTTAGACACTCATTGTGCAAGTGGATTGTGACTTACAGGCTTGGACACTCTACTCCTTCATCCACTACATATGGAGCTGGGGGTCATCCAGCTCTGGTAGATAAGTACAAAAAAGTTAATGCACAGCAGGATAACCTTTGCATCCTTTTGCATATTCAAACTGAATGCTTCGTGAAGATATCTGGTACAGAAAGAAAAAGGCTGAGAAGGAGGCACCGTTTCCAACGTGACATAACATTTGTAATAACTCCAAGTTAGACATGAAAGCCTGTGCTATAATCGGGCTTGTACTTTTTATTATTTAATAGAAGCCATATCCTACTATTTATGACCTGAAACAGATTCCTCTTGAGATGGTATAAATATTTTCCTCACCAAAAGAAGTATCGAATAAAGGCTGTCAGGAGGAGAAAAAAATGGGTGACTAGCTTCATTCATTCCCCTTTTCCTTCTATTCCACTGGAACAGTGAAAGGCAAACATAGATCCAAACTTCATAATATAGGAAACTTGTGCTGGAGAATGACACTTCTCCTTTGCATTAAGTTGTGAAAACTCAGCAATTCTTTTTGATATGCTTAGGGATAAGAAAGAAAAATTTTAAAAGTATATTTTTGCAAAATGAGACAATGTTTTCACTTTAAGTCTAGGGTTTTGTGTCAAAAAAAAAAAGAAGAAATAAGTGAAGCTGTGGGAGTGAGGGGGTGTAAGCATTTATGACACAGAGGGAAAGAGGTCAGCTTTGTATTTCAGAAGTCTTTCCTTGAAAGCCTTGTCAAGCTGTTGATGGAAAATATATTCAGGTTTGAAAAAAAACAGCATGCTTCCAACAGAAGGTAAAAGTTTTGTTGAGGGTGTTCTCATCAGGTCTGCTAAGCATGAGGTTATCATGCCTATCCTCTGTCCATACTGTTCCAGACACCCATAAAGAACTAGTACTTAATTAATAATAAATACTATGGATGAAGAACTGTTCCCATCCTCTTTGCAAAATGGAGATATCTGATGCATTTTGATCTACTCAGCAAAGTTCTCCAATGATAATCATTTTATTCACTGACGAAAGACTAAGAAATCAGCTTTTAAGCCAAATGGCTCAAAAGATATGTCCGAGGAAGATGTATATTACATATATATTCTAACAGAGAAAAAAAAAAACATGCAGATTATAGGTTAATCTTGCACATCTTGTAGCACATGCACTATTTTCAGTAGATGAGTATCTTAAGGGCCTGTGTACCGCATATGGAGAATGTGCAGCTTTGACTGCTAGAGTTTCACTGATGTAGGGGAATATAGATTGCCACGGCGGTTTCATAAGATTTTTCATATCTTTCTTTAACTGGTCTCTATTTACTGTTGTCAGCATTTTTACATATTTATTGATCTCATTTAAATGAGACCAAGATATTTTAAAGCTCTTGTTGTTTGTAGCAATGCAATAGTTTTATAGAAGTTGTGTAATGTACGAAGGAAAATATTTCATGCAAGAGAATGAAGCAACAGAGTCCACTTTGAAATTGAAGTGTTTTTTCATGCAATTGTTAATGATTTGTTAAATTAACATAGAAGTATTTTGTGTTAAACTAGCTCACAAAATTCAGAAAGCTTTATAATAAAAGCTTTATATATATTCAAAAATCTTTGATTTGTAAATAATTTTAATGTATGGGTTTTTACTAAGCTATTTCAAATACCACCAAGTGTACACATGGAAAAGGAATTATGAGAGTCCTCAAAAGCCCTCAAAATGATAGAAAAACATTTAACATTTTATTAGATTTTTTTCTCTATTTTTTTCTCTAGATTCACAAGTCTAAAGGAGTGAGGTCTACCCTAAAGTGCTTGATTCTATTTACAGGTATTCATATATTTGTATATATATTTTACATTCATAAATATTACAAGAATACCTTAAGAGCTCACTGAGTAATATTTATTGTATTGTTTTTTCCTCTACTGCAGAGTTTCCTCTTTAGTGGAGTTTTAGATGTGCTGGGAGAGTAGGGGCTTTTCTTTTTTTGGTGCTTTTTTCTTTTCAAATTTATGTAGATATGTGTCTAGGAT
Organism: Nothoprocta perdicaria; assembly: GCF_003342845.1. Classification (NCBI taxonomy): domain Eukaryota; kingdom Metazoa; phylum Chordata; class Aves; order Tinamiformes; family Tinamidae; genus Nothoprocta; species Nothoprocta perdicaria. The sequence continues at coordinate 1,181,450 of NW_020455316.1, forward strand.
ATATTATCAAAGAATAATGAACAAAGACACTCCTTACATGTGAAGCAAATGATAAGGTGCGCGATAGTTCTTTTTTTTTTAGGGAGATTACTCCTCTATGTCAGAGCAGCATACAGTCTAGTTTTGTTCACCATGAGTTGTGCCCTTTGCTCTCACTGTTACACCAATAAGGCAAATTTCTACACCATAACCTTTCTGTCTATGCTGCTGTTGGACATAAAGATATTTTAAATCCTGGCCTGCAATTTGCGTTAGAGAGATGAATAGAGAGAAGTTACACTTGTCATCTTGCCATCACTTATGTTGCCACAAAGACAAGCTGTAGCATTCTCTGCTAGTCGGAGCCCTGCTCAGAGGAAGCCAAGTGCAGAATAATAAACATTTCATCTTCCATCTCACCAGAAATGTGAACAAAGGTAATTAGCAGCTACTGCCACAGGTCTGGTGTTGGCATTTAACATTCTTAAATACAGCTGACTTTATGATCTATCATTGGATATGATAGACATTAGAAAATGACATATATGAATACTCATTAGAAATAGAATTATAGAAATTGAAGTTTAATATATATGAGTAACCAGAAGCATATGTTACTATAGCTGTAGGTAGTCACACAGGAAGATAGATCGGAAATGAGAAGATTCAAAAAGCAGCAGGGAGAAAAGTTTGCCATACGGAAGATGCTAGAAATCTGTATTATTTACAAACAGACTCTTCTACTTCTAACAACATTTCACTCTCCATAATCTTGAAAATTTTCTTGGCTTGGGACTGTCTTGCTCATACACATGTAGTTGTGGCAGATGAATTGTGTGCCATGTATGGAGTGCACACTAATGCAATTTACAACGGTCATGAGAACTTACCAGCAGTCTGCAGCAAATGTATCAGCCTTCTGATTACCTCCGATTGGGCAAATATTTTGAGAGCCTGCCCTGTTATTACATTTGACATTAAGCAGAAGATTGTTGACAGTCACAGCTGAGATTACGTGGAGTATATCAGTGCACTGAAGGTGAATCCTTCCATAATATCAGTGAATCATACCATGTCAGCAGCATAAGACAGAGATTATAACACTGCTTGATAAGTCATCTACCAGTTCTGAGACTTGCAGGAGAGCAGAAGGAATCTTTGCTCCCTTCATGTCAATCATTTAGCTTTACTTTGATTTTAAGAAAAAAAGTTTTTTTTTTTTCTTTCTTGATGCAAATCAGCATCAAATGCCTGCCTACATCTTTTTTAAGAAACAGTATATAGAATGTCACATGTCACTTGCTTTGATCTGAAGATCAGAAATCCCTTGAAGGCTATCTTTAATACTTGCATTTATACTATTCTGCTTTTTGTTGTTTCTGACTAGATCAACTCATAAAAAGAACTCTATATGTGTTTCCAAGCAGATTAGCCACCCTGTAAATTTTTAGGGAGCTTCAGAAGTAACTTCTAAGTATATGCAGAATCTGTTCTTTTTCTCTCTTTCACATTGCCTTTCACATATACACAACTTATTTGTGCTTATTTGGATACTTCTGGATGGCTTAAATTTTCTTGGGCAGAAGACTACCTGTGAGCTGTCATACTGTAAAATGATATCTACTTCTTTTCACTTTGATCTCATTCTTTGGATTTAACATTAATTGTGCAGTGTAAAGAAAGGAAATCCATGTATACAATTGAAACTAAGAGTAAAGCAAAGTTATTTAAATAGCATTTTTTTCCTTTTTTTTTTTTTTATTGTAGATCTATCTGGTAAACACTAGGACTGATGATCTACCTTGAAAATATAGTTAAGCCTTTTGGAGAGGAAAATTGCCATGTGATATTCAATGTTTTAATTAGATTCCAGTGAGGAAGTCCAATGATTGATTACACTGTGGAGCAGGAATTACTCTCAACTCCTTCCCCTTCAGGATTCTGCCACAAAGCTATCATTACAGCACCTGCATTCTCACACAAGCATTCAATGATATCGTCACTGCTTTTAATCTTCCTGTAATTTTCAGAACCTGCTGGATGCGCTCCAAGGTGCAAGAAGGACATGTTGTACCCATTAACCTTTCTAAGCAAAAAAATATTTGTTGCATTTAGCCACCTGATAGTGGCCCAGTTAACTACCGGATAGGTCCAAACAAAAAAATATGTGCTTTGTACAGCATATGCTATTAGCTAACAACTTGAAAGTCATCTTCAGGATGGATTGAACCTTGAGTGAACAAATTAAAGCTCATGTAGTTAATAAATCATCAGGATAAGGTCTAGTTGTGTTTATTGAGGAATATGAGAAGCCAAGAGGGTAAAACATGAAGATTTTAATGGCTGCCTCGCTGACAAACTGTATGAAGTAGGCAGATATACAGAAAATGTCTTGTAGTGGTGAATTTTTCATTAGAAGTCAATAGACTCTGTAAAGTTGTCAAATGTTAACCAGCTTACCTTCTGCTCTTTGCAGAAAGGTTAATGGATACAGCACATTTGCCAGTGTGACACTGAAAAACAAAGCATGACAAATGGTATGTTCTTGTATTTGTTTTGCCCTGATTTTTGTTTGTTAGTTTATTTTTAGGCCTACAATATGAGAAAGTGACAGAATTGATATTAGGATTGCTTCAAAAGCCTTACCTAAGGCCTTTTTTTTTACTGTCTCTTCTGCCCTTCCTAGCCTGGGGAGATCATGTTGCTTCTCTCATGCTTTGCCTATTTTGATGAGGAATCTACAGAGACTTTCTCCGGTTATTTAATGCATGAAGTAGCAAAACAGAGCTTTGATTTTGGTTGGTACCATTGTAATACAAATAAATAATAACAATTGTATGCATATTTAGCAAAAAACTTGTGTGTGTTTGCTGATGTAAATGCACGAAACGACCGGAGGACGTGAAATACTTCAGCATCCACCCTCTCTCTTCTGTGTTCACATCAGTTCATCTCTTACCTGAAGTCTTAGACACAGATTTGACTTCCACACACTTGATTCATTATTAGGACAATTTTTCTGAAGTCCTAGTGTATTGTTCAGTACACATTCCATCAGAAATAAAACTAACCTCTTAAACTAGTAGCTTTATTTACTTCTTTGTTTGTTTGTTTGTTTTCTACAGTTTCATGTTTTCTACAGTTTCACTGATTCTAACATGTCTAAATGAGTAAATGTAAAGACTGGATGTTAGCTGCCATCTTTTACCAGATGTCTGGTGTCACACAAAAAGTATTGTTCCAACTACACCTGCCCAATAGAAACAGAAAAGCAACTGTGCTCAAGGGAACTGACACAGTTAAAAAATTCCATCATATTTTATGAAAATAATATGTTATTGGTGACTAGGCTCATTTAGGCTTTTCTGACTTGCCCAGATTTTATAGAAGTATTATCTGAGGAGTGACACCTTCCAGATATAGACATATCTGGGAGAAAAATGTAATGACCTGTGAACTTCAGATTATCGGATTAGATGGCCTCCTGGCCTAAAACTCTATGAAATTATGAATAAGGTAACTCATATTATTAAACTCTCAAGTGGAAAATTGGCCTGAATTAAACTCTCACGTCATAAACAAGCAGTCACACCATAAAGTGAAACATATTCATGCAAAATCTGTATTATTATCATTTTTTTCTTCTTTAAAAGACAAGAGTTGCCATCATACAATAAGTGTCTGTTTGGATGGATTTTGAAGATTAAATTTTACAGTCAAGCTTCATTTTAATAAAAGAATTTCCTGAGACTGTGTAAACTTCAGAAATGTCTTAGAGAAAGTGTCTCAAGTAATACAATGTTCTTGAATCTAGTTGCATGTTTCTATTAGAAACCAGAAATTACTTGTTAGAAAGATTTAGAAATCTCTATTATTAGGGACCTGAATTCAATGAAATATCTGTAAGTGCTGCTCTGTGTCTATATCAGGAAGCTTAATTTATGAACTCAATAACAGTTTTCTGTGAGAGAAGGATATTTTATATGTTCAACCTGTGAATAAGATTGTAGGGTTTAAAGAAATATAATACCAAGAGAAACTCTGATTTTAAGAAATGAATCTTAAGCTATGAATCTTCTTGTATCTGGGAATCATTTTGACCGTTTTGGCAAAGAAATTATGTCTTTGAATCACTTTACTCATAGGATACTCTGACTATCCTATTATGTTTAATCCATTCTAAGAAGAATCTACTGAATATAGGCAGAAGCAATCATATAAAATGATTTGAAAACATTTAAAATAGTAATGTTTATATTTTATGGAATTTTCTGTTAATCTTTCCCTGGGTAAAATGGCCAAAGGAGTTCTATATTGGCAAAAAAATAAAGAAGAAAGTAGAATGCAAGAACTATGGAGGCAAGAACTATGGAGGCAAAGAAATAAAGTCAGAAAGTCTGAAGAATCTAAACTGTTTAGTCATCCCTAGCAAAGACAGGATTGAATTACTGGTTGGTATGACTGTATGAATTACTGCAATGACTATTGTAACCAGTTTATGTAGTCCTAGCATGGAAATAAATTACAAGGAATCTCTGAAATCAGGCTGTCATTGATAATTTTCACAGGGTATAAACTGCAACATGCAACTTTCAAGAAGCTTGAGTTCGACATTTTAAATTTCAAAATCTAACATCATTATGTAGTTCAGTCCTCATGGGACAGTTGCAATAGTGATTTTTTTTCATTAACATAACATAAGAAATGTAGAGGCATAGCCTGAGAAAAGTCATAAAAAGAATGTGTAAAATAGAGGTTACAAATGTGTGCCTGTTTTTTGGTATTTAATTGTTAGTTTCAGATAGATTTAAGCAGTGTTTTTTATTTGTTAAAAGAAGCGGCCAGTAACGGCATTTCTAGTCTCTTGCTATCTCTTTTGTTTGTCTGCATTCAAAGCCTACTAACAACCTGCCAGAATATGTTTACACCTTTATATTTGTTAAGATATGTGCCTGTAATGCGAGTTTATAATGTGAAAATCAGAGATTATTCTGCTATGTAGTCACGCATTTTAGGATAACATGTGAAATCCACTACAGCTTTCAGAGCTAAAATACAAGACCTTTTCCTAGTCTTCAAATTAAAGAAGTTCCTATATACATCTGTTGTTTTGATGCTTTAGAGTTCACATGTCCTGAGACGTTTTTTGCCGCCTTAAGGACCTTCAGCCTTCTCAGTGCCTTTTCATCTTTTAGGCCTACTGCAAATGCTGAGAAGGACAAGCATATTTTTCTTACTTGACAATATACATCCTTCTTACTACAACCTGACCACTATGCTCTTTGCCAAAGTTTTATACCATCCACTTAATTTTTTAAGGCTTCAGTAAAAGTGTGGTAAACTATTTCTTTGAGAATTTATACTTCAGAGTCTCTTGTGTCTGAAGTGAGCAAGAGTTATCTACTTCTCACTTGAAGAAGTTCCTCTGCGTGTACATTAGGTGCTTACATTCTCTTGAACACTTCTTATTATATAGACAGCACATGAGAGATCAGTAGAAAGAATTTTTGAGAAGGAATAGGCATTACTGCAGGAGCTACTCTGAGGCTGAGAGCGACAAAGAGATAGAATGTCTTTGACCTTCATTCTTCATCTCCCTACAACTTGATAGCTTATTCTTCAATTTAATCCATCCGACTAGAATGGTAACAATATCAACTAAAAGAAAACTGAAAGAAAGAGTATTATTGTAAGGCTATCCATTGAATTAGTCTGAGAGATATATTTAGGATGTCAGATTTTTTTTTTTTCTTCAGGAATAAAATTTGTTTTGTTAGATTTACTCTCAAAAACCTTCAGCACTTGCCAGATCAGTACATCTGGCAACTGAAAGCATATTGGAAAAAATGTGACCTAAATAATAGGATCACAAAAGGGCAGATATAAGCTATTTGTGTCTGTATCTTGCTAGTGTCTTGAGTTTTCTAACCAACATGAAATGCAGTTTCTGAAATGAATAGTGAAATGATTAGACTGAAATAAATGCTGCATTAGGAGAAAGGCAATAATAGAAACGTGGCATGGGGAATCTTCATAGAAAGCAATATAGATCTGTGTCTCCATTAGAAAATAGAGACTGCCTTATGTCTAATTTCCCTCACTAACATTCTGCTGGGATAACATTCAGCTGGGATATTTTTTTTTTCCTCTGTAGAAAGAATTGAGCTGAAAATTACACAGGAGGGAATTCATGTGCTCCTAGCCTGAGCAAGGCACACAGCAGACACAAGCTGCACACAAGCTTTACAGTAGAACATAATTTGACAGGCACGGACACAGCATGATATAAGCCTTTTCTCTTTTACTATTTCACTGTAAGAGCATAAAACTGTCTATCAGTTGAGTTAATTGGGTAAGGCTATAGGGATATTCAGGAATCATTCAATCCTATAACATTCTTCTGCATCTCTGCCCACTGAGTTTTTCATTTTTTGAATTTGGTCTTACCCATAACAGCTATATCAAGTTGAATTTGAATGCTTTGGACATATTGCTAAGGATGAAACAATGTCACTATTTTCTCCAATTAGTAAAATAGCTAATTGACACAGTATTTGAAATAGGAAAGAAGTGAATAGTATTTCCTTTCCCCTTTTCAAATCACTCATGTTGCCACAGGAACTGTCTGTCCTCACCTAACATCCTCATCATGCACTTGTTCGCTTATTACAGTACTTGACAAAGAGTATGATTTCAAAGTGCTGATCAAAGGGATTTATGGAGACCATTTCCTTGCCTATTTTAAAGTCTTTGCTCCACTGTGTTGTGCCTTTTAAACAGAATGTCTCCAGATTTTTTTTTTTTTTTTTTTTTTTTAATAGGGAAACTAACATGTCTTTCCCTTCCTTATCTCACATTGCAGGAAATAATCTGATCCCTTTTTGTTGTTGTTGATTTGTTCTGAAGAATTCTCACCCTGAGATTCAGCTCACCAGGAAAATAATTGCCCACAAAAATTACTGTCTGTTAAAGTAATAAGCTATTGAAAACAGAATAATCTAAAAAAGCACAAATCCCACCATAAGGGTAGCAACATGCCTTCTAATAATGGAATATTGTCTGTATTTGAATCTCATGAAAAAAATAGCAAGGATTTTCTTTACTAAGAAAGCTTTGGTTCTTGGGAAAAAAGTAAAAATGATACCATAAAAAGAAAGTGCTTCACTAAATATTTTAATGTCAATATCATATAATTTAAGGGACTTAAGCCTTGATCCTTAATTAATAACACTCGTGACACTAATTTCCTACTTTGAACTCTGTCCTTGTTGTTGTGTTAGCATTCCCTTTCCTAGATGAAGAACTAGACCAGGAAGTAAAATGTAAGGAAATGACTTTGCTTTAATTATGAATAAAAATATCATTTAAATAAAGATTATTCCAAGAACCTCGAGCACCTTCCATTTTTTTTTTACTTTGATATTTTTATTTCTTTCTAGTGCCTAGAATTAATTTGTATTAGCATAAATAGTTTCAGATAGACCTTTTTCTGTTAACTGATTTAATACATTCATTGCTAATATGATTTTCAAGAGATCAACCTCATTTTTTGTTTATTTATTTATTTGTTGTATAAGAAGCATATTGTATAAGTTGTTATTTTCAGATAGAAGAAAAGAATAAAATCATCTATTTATTTATTTATTTATTTATGTCTAATGCAACATGCCAAGTGGAAAACAAATGTTTCAGTTCATTTAACTCACATATTTTGAAAAATGTAATCAGAGGAAAACATATTCATTTTCCTGCATACAGACGTTGATGTGTCGTTGGCATGGAAAGTTTCTTATTTATAAATGTCTCATAGTGCTGTTTGCAACTGTCACATAATGCTTTTGACAAGAATATCCTTATTTATATAAGCAGATTCACTGCATACAAAATAATCTGGTATCTGTATGTTCATGCTCATGCAGCATTCTACTTAGTGTAGACTACTGTGTTTGATCCGTAGCTTTCAGCATTCAGCTAGCAATCTGATTTAAAAAGTATAGTCGAAAATAGCTTCATTTCACATATATTACTTTCTGACTGCTGCTGTGATTGCTCAGTCAGAGTCTAACTCTAGAAATGTTAAAACTATTCATCAAACATGAATATTCATTAGACCAATATTCTTATTTACCTACCCATCACTGCAATGGCAGAGCCAACTGCTAGGTGGAAAGTGTGAAAGACCCCTCCAAATTCCTTAAAAGTTAACATTTTCTGTGCACACACTCGCACACATCAGGAAGCCCTGTGAATTATCACTGTGAATGTGAGAGGCAATACATTCTGGATCCTCCTGATGCAGCTATATTCAATGTCCTATTAGTCACATCAGTCGATTGATCCAAATGAGAATACCAACCCCAAATAATTACAAAATCATTCCCAACTCCTGAGCTCACTTTAAAAAGTATGTGGTCTTTGTTTATTTGTTTGTTTTTGTTTTTGTTTTTTTTTTAAGGAATAATTTAGGTTGTTAAAAACTCAGGTCTTAAAGGATAAAACATAAATTAAGACCTGCCTTTTATAAACAGAAGTGGAGACTAATGAGTAATCAGAGAATATAGAACTTCAAAGAACTCAATAAAATGACAACAGCTGCAAAATTTAATGTAAAATATTGAAACTATGCAATGCAATGCTGCAAATGTTCACAGGAATAAGTTTTGAGTTCAATCACTAAGACCTGCTATGTGAAAAACAAGTCTATAATCCTTACTAATGCCCATTCCATATACCCTGGAGAGTACCAAAGATGACATAAGGTGAAGGCAGAATATCTTGCATCCTGATTAAAAAATGTGAGGTGAGGGTTTCTGCTTGCAGCTACGTGATTCCTGACATTACATCATGCATTTAAGGCAAGGAGATCTGGAGACAGATCTGCAACTAGAACAAAGCACAATTACTGTATAGTCTAGTGGAGATACAGGTTCAACGAAAATCCAATAATTTCTAACTGTTTCTAAAGAATCTGCCCATAGCTTTTCTGCTATGGTTTCTGCATATGGTTTCTTGCATAGTTTCTGCAAAACTGCTGCATGCAGACTACATGATATATGTTACACTCTATGTCATTCTTCTATACAAGCCTTGTGTAGGCAAAAGACTTTTTTTTCAGTCAGAATTTAGCTCCTGTTGAGTATTTTCTTCAGAAAAAAAAACCTAAAAAGATATAAAACCTTCTTCTAAAGTTACTTGGAAAAAAGTTGAAACCAAATACTACATTAGCATTAATATTTAATGTATTTTTTGATTCAGACACATGAAACTGCTATTTGAGGAAAAGAATGATGTGTCTCTTTCTAGTCAAACTAAGATTCTATTTTCATTTAAAAATAAATCAAAAAAATACATTTATCAAAAGAATACTAAAGAAAAGCCTAAAAAAGACCATCGTTAGGGCATTTTCTTCTTCTAAAACTCCAGAGATACCATTGTAGACATTCATCTTCCATTTTACTTTTCTGGAATATCATATAACCTTGTTTTCTAACTACTCACCAACACTTTAAATAGCTTAAACAGCGCTCACAAATTATTAATATATGCTATATCTATATACTATGTGCTATATTATATATAATATGTCATTATTAATGTTCTGTTAAGCTCTCCTATTCCACTTGAAGAAGGAGAGTACTGCCCACCCTGGAATTACCGATGTAAATCAGTCAGGGTAATATTTCACTTCCTGTGCTAATTTTTTTTTCTCTCTCTCATTAAAACTTTTATTTTATACTCCCTCTTCTTTTTTTTTTCCACTCTTTCCAGCCCAAGAACTAGTAACGGGTATTATTAGAATAATCGTTTTTATTATTCTTATTTTAGTAAAACAAACAAAACAAAAAGATAAAACAATAAATCAATCTGCTCTTCCATTTTTATTTCTCACTAAAAAAGGATCAAAAATCTACTTCTCTTTTATTTAACATAAGCAACTTAATTTGGCATCTATCATAAAGCCAAAATCAAAAAGACTCAGATTATTCTGACATTATCCACAACCACTCCTGATGAGGCTGCATTTTTTTGTGCAAGTGACAAAACTGACATAGGAGCCCAAAAGTCCATTTCAGAATTAAATTAATTAATCAATCATTGTAAGTTTTCCTTTGACATTAACTATTTAAATACATGGTGTGAAGCAGATGCCTCAGCAAAGATTCATTGGGGGGGCCCCTATTTCAGTGTACCCAGCAATGTACCTCTGGCATGGACCTGCATCTGCATTCATGAGAATGATGCGTGTCAGGCCACAAGGTTACATGAGGACAAGTCTAACACCAATATGACTCTAGCCTTTGGCTAAAGCTTCTGTCACCTAGCTAGTGTACAATGATGACATATTTAAATTATGATTTATCTGAGTTTCTTTGACATAGTAAAGCAAGAAATGAAGGTACTCTACAAGTACCTGTTTCTCTCTACTATCAAAAATGAAGACATAAATTGTTTATACGTATATATGTTCATATCAATACTAATTCATACACATGTATATGCATAAATGCATATCTATTTGTACATATATATGTACGCATGCATATAAGAACACATGATACAAGTATCTTAAGCAATATGACACCTTGTCATCAAAAGAGCAAGATGCCTTGGCACTGCATTCTCAATGTGTGAGATGAAGGTGCTGTTCAGTAAGCTTGAGAGGAGAGTCATCAGTATAGTTACATCACGATCCTTTGACAGCCCTAGCCTCTTTTCCTCCCAGTAAATTTATAAATTTATTCCAAGAAATAAATACCTTCTCAGGAAAAAAAAGAAAAAAAGTGTTTCCCTCAATTCCTTTTGTTTTGTCTTATACCACACATTTGTAGTTAAACAGTACAACAGGGCACTAATGACCTTCCAACTTGTTTGCTAGGACATGTTCTGAAAATTGGTCCCGTACGGGAAAAAAGAGAAGGACTTGAATCTGAGTCCTCATTTTCTAACCTGCAAGCTCTTGGTTAGGACTAGAAGCCACATGCAGCAAGTGTTTTCTTGAGAGCTGAGCCCTTTCTCAGTGAGAGTGAAACACACAAACAACTTGGAGATGACTGAAACTATATTTTTGGCTATTGTAGGCAAAAAGGTATGAAATAATGATATATCAGGCAAGCTGAAATCTACACACTAAAGTTATGGCTCTGTAGCTTGCAGAGCACTGAGTATGATTTTGAAACTACAGAAATCCAAGACTTTTACTTACATACAGAGGATCATTAATCCCACTGAAAGCCAAAGGGACTTAGGTTAGGTTGATTTCCATGAGAGTTAGTCACTTTAAGAATCTCATTAGGGCAGTTGTCTACATCTTTACACTCCCAACTTAAATGCTTTTAGCAGTTAGCTGATAAGTCCCTTTTCAAAATGAAGACTTAGGTACTGAAACTACCTAGAGTTAGTTTGCTAAAGATATTTATTATCTTCCAGTAATTTTAGTGGAAATGAGGTACCTAGATGTCTTTCAAATTCTAGTAACTATCAGAGATAAACTTGAAAAGATATGGTCAGAGAACGAAAAAAAGATTTATAACATCTGAGATCAGATAGCATTTTTCCATTATTATTATTTTTCTCACCTACAATAAAAGTAGTATTCTGTTTAAAAATAAGCTGTCCTTTCTGTATTTGTGCACCAAATCCAAACCTATTGTGCCAATTCAGAAAGAACAGAAATAAATATTCTTATCAGCAGATATACATGAAAACTCATAGTATTGAACTTTGCCATCTAGTCTGACATAAGGGCTCAGAAACGCATTGCAACTACAACATGCGATGACAAAAATGGCTCAGAATCAGCATGCAACGTCTTTGTGTGGTTCACTGAGCAGCTGTCATATGATCTGTCGCCATATACGAGGCCATTTATAGCCATATCTCCCCATTTATATTTAGGGCAGAAGAAAAATAAATAACGTAAAAGCAGAAGAGAAGCAAAGAAGAAGGGGTCATTATGCAATGTTTCAACATATTTTCAAGTCAGGGTGCACATTTGGTGTGTGATCTAAAGAACCTAACCACTAAAGAACCACTTTAATTTATGTACAGTTTGGGACCATCTCTTCATGCTATCTCTGGGAGGATTTATTTTTAATGTAGGATTTCTGCAAGAAGCTTTATGGTCTCCTCAGTTTCTTTTGGAAAATAATAGCTAGATTGAATGGAACACTTTAGAAGATATTTCATTTCTTGGCTTTTAAAATCAATATTTTTCACATTGTCATGAATATTTTTTGTAGAAACCTTGGCAGCTATTTTTGTTCATTGTAATTGTGGCTATAGGTGAAGATGAAGTACCTTTCTCTCATTATTAAGAGCTTAGTAGCCCTGAGCTAAAGGCTGCAATTCTTCATGTCACCGCTGTGGTGGCAAATAAGATTTTCCATTTAGTTTCTAGTAACCTCATTTATCAAGGAGACTGTATTTCAAGTTTATGTAGACTTAAGGCAAACAAAATTGGACAGTTAAATGCTTCTTTTGTCATAAGTCGAATTAATCCATTAATAAAGAATTAAAATAATGCAATATTAACATTGATGATATGCTTTTCTATTTCAGACTTTGTGTAAAGAGGATTCATGAAGCTAATTTATGGTTAAATCATCTTTTCTTTAATAGCAGCTTCAGCTTGTTACCAGGCAATCTCTTACACTGATACACTTTTCGTTCCAAGTTAAGGATATTTTTTTCTCCCTAAAAGTTTTATCCCTCTTTCTTAATGCTTTTGTGTATAGATGTGAGTGTCTGTAAACATACACGGTAATCAAAAAAGTGCATCTTATGAAATCTGGGCCAACTTCTTTAAAAAAAAAAAAAAAAAGAAATTAAGGAACCTTTAGAGAGAAGATTTCCTCTTGAGAGTTTTTGATTCTGGGGAGTTGTTTTATTTATTTGAAAAAAATCCCTAATAAAATTCAGTGATGGTCCAGATAACAGACATTGTTAGCAAGTAAGAAATGTTAGCTCCCTCTCAATCTTCATATGACATGCTTTCTAAACTCAATGACTAAACCTCACTTCAATGGACAGTGCATCCTAAGTGACACTGACTGACACTTCTAATCAATGTGTATAAAGTGTATAAATCTGCCTTGTGCACTTTCATCCACACTCTCTGAGCACATACTATTTTTTCAGGAGGGTTAGATTATCATGACTGAAACCTGCAGGTGCGCAGCTCTGGCTGCAGATTTGTGATTTCATGCAATTTAAAAATCAGTGAAAGCATAAAATTGCAAATGACTCACAAAATGAAATTAACATAGCCTGTGCATTATACAATGTACTCTGCTTTCTTCCTCCTTTTCCCAAATCCATTTCGGTTCCTTTAGGGTTCTGGAGAAGTATTAAAAATATTGGGAGAGGACATCTTAAAATGTCATGTTTAACATATTAAAAAACATATTAAATCATGATGCAAATACTTGTTATTCTCAGAGGCTATTATGGAGATTAGGATTTATGAACACCCAAACTTTGATAAGGCTTGCTCAAAAAGGACATGAGAATATAGAAGCATCTTTATTCTACTCTGTCCCCAGCTGAATGCAAGCAGTGAGAAAAGCTCCACATTTCTATTAGAGATTATCCTTTGAGACAAAAGTGAGTCATGTAACATCATGGCAAAAACCAGAGTAAAAATCATTTCTTTTGTCATCTCAGTGTACTAAAGTCTATGATCTTTAATGTTATTCAAAGCTCTCTCTAGCTGTTGCTTTGTAGACAAATATTAAGCAATTTCAAATTGATTCTTCCTTTGCTAATTATTTTTCTCAGTATCTTTCAAAATGCCTGAATTAAGAAAGAAAACAGATTTTAATAAAATTGTTTAGATTTTTGGATAGCTTTTTTTTTTTTTTGGCGTTATCTCTGATGACAAAATACAATGAAAGCAAACTCTAGAAGTGAATGCCTGTAATTTGGGTTTTATTTTAGTTCTGACCTTTTTTTTTCCCAAAGCATTTATTGCTTATATTTCATACGAAAGATGGATTATTTTTACACATTCATTTTTATTTCTTCTCAAGAACTGACATATTAGTGACTAGTCTTTTGAAAATCCACTTTGTCCCTTTATCTGCAGGATGTCCCTTTATCTGTAGGATGATTTCTGTCACCATTAATGTAGATATCCATAATAGAAAGATATTTGATTTCGGTCATTATTATTAAAAATACTATTTTCCTGACAGCATTTGCCTGAAAAATGAGCCTTAGATGAAAAAAGCATTTTGTTTTGTTGATTGAATTCTGATTCCAAAAAAATATATATCCTTATGTCATTTTGTATGGCTGTTTGACCTGACAGGGGTAACGTTTCTTTTTCCTTTGCCTAATAAATAAAATAACAAGAAGAAATCTTTTCTTTTGCATATCCAGTTAGCAATCCATTACTTAAATATTTTTAAAATCTAACCAAACTATTTTCTTGTAGATAAATTCCTGCTGTTTTATGGTAGCAGTAAAATATCTCCTTCTTCCAGTATTCCATTTATAGCTTCCTAATAGACTACTAACTCGAACATTTTAAAGCCAAAAAGACAAAAATACTCTTTTAAGGTCAGCAAAAGTCTTACCTAACTTCATTTTGTTATTACAAAGATGGCCAGAAAATGTGTTCCAATCACAACAAAATAAGGTGAACATTGATTTATTGTTGTTTATTATTTTTACATATTATACATGTATACATTATACATTATACATATTATATCTTGATTTGGTTGCTAAGACTACACTCCCGAAAAGATGTTCACAGTGACCACCTATGTATCATATTAAATTCACAAGATTTTGTTGGCTTTGTGTGTAATGAGCAGTTATTTCTATTTTTATTAATTGTAGAAGAATTAGACGGCTTTAGAAAAATATCTTTTTAGAGACATAAAGAACACATATGTAATTTCCATGGCTTTCAAGCAAAGGAGTAAATGTTGTGCTTATGCTCCTTTTTTCTTTACGATTTTGAAAGTTCCCTGAAGATGAAAGTTTTTTGTGTTTACTCCCCACTAGCTTACTAAATAACCAAAAATTTCCCAGTGTTTACTGGTTATATCTTCCTTTGTTTAAATGTTTACCTACCAATGTTTAAATAAGACCACCTGACCTGCAGAGTGATGGACTTTATTACCCCCAGACCTGCCAGAGTAGCTACTGAGAGTCTGTACCTGTTAAGCTGTCTCTAAAAGATAAGTTGCTGTGGACGAGAATGCATTGTTTTACTACTAGACAACGACAGAAGGGTGTTCAAATAAAAGCATTGATTTGCAAGAGGAAGCCAATTTACAGTAGATTAGATAACCAAATACATTCTTAAGCTTGCATTCAGCAATCAGTATAGTCTGTACTAGCTTTAGTATCTCAGTTAGCTTCTCTTTTCAAGTGAAAAACATGACTTTTGAACTACAAATGGATTTTCATTCTCCAAGATCCTGGCTCCACATCTGACAATATTTCAAGCATCATTATATTCCTTCATCAGTGTTTCTGACACAACAGTATGCAGTGATACTGTAAATAAAATCATAAACAAAAGTCTTTATTGGTAGCCAAATAAAATATTTTCTGACAGAACTGAAGATCTTGTCTGCTGATAAAAGAGAGGAGAGATAAGAAACCCTTATACGAGATACAATTTTTGTAGGGCATTCATTGATTCTGTGCTGAAAATGTGTCAGCACAGCCATATGCATATAAACAATTCTGTTCATATAAAAAAATGTATGCTAAGTATTAAATCCCATTTATTTTGGATGACGTGACATCTACACCTGAAGTTAAATAAGTACTGAAGTTCACTTAAACCATATCCCATTTTCTGAAATTTCCTTGTTATTCAACATCAGTTTGAAATATATCTTTTGATTAGCAGATTTAACTGAGACTCTGAATATTTCATTCTTTGAGTCTCCTCCAGAATACTAAACTATTAACTACAAATCTTTTGAACATTTTGCTGTTCACAAAAGACAGAAGAAAATTATACTGCGATAGTCTTTTTAAAATTCATTTTGGCACAACAATATTCTGCATAGTTTAATAGTCTAGATTTTTGTTGTCTGTCTTAGATCTATGATAGCTTTGGAAGCATTCTTGATGAATGCTCCCTGGTCAGTTCCATTACACAAAGATTGGTTTGCCTGACTCAAAATGAACCAACAATGTGTTGCATACATATTCTTGGGTAGATGTATGTTATTACTATAACATGCCATTTGTACTTCACTGTTTTGAAAGACTAGATTGGTTATCTAGTATGCAGATACTGAATAATTCAAAGAAATACTCTTTATTAAATATTTAATCTATTAAAAATTATACAGTCCCAATATATATCAGTTAATTGTATACATTTATGGAAACTCACTCTTATTAAACCAAATTAAATATTGAATCAAATTTAATAATTAAACTAAATTACTTATTGGATAAATTTAACACATAAGAACGCAAATTTATAGTCTCATATGTGAATAGCAGAGGAATAAATATTGCATGGGTTAAAAGTAACCATACTTATCTACTGCTATATGTAATTGTTTTACATACAGGAATGAAGTACTTTGTGTGAATACATGTGAATACACAGAGGCATACTTTTTTCTTGTGTGGATTTTCTTAAATGAGGGAAGTTAAAAAGTCTAGCATAATATAGACGACTAGAGGCAAAAGATACAGTATAGTATGGTAGTCTACATATGATTCATAGAATCACAGAATATTCAAGGTTGGAAGGGACCTCTAGAGATCGTCTAGTCCAACCTTCCTGATCAAACAGGGACACCCAGAGCATGGGGCACAGGGTGGCATCCAGGCGGGTTTTGATCTCCAGAGATGGAGACTCCACAACCTGCCTGGGCAGCCTGTGCCAGGGCTCTGTCACCCTCACAGGAAGGAAGTTCTTCCTCACCTGGAGACGGAACTTCCTGTGTTTCAACTTATGCCCATTTCCCCTTGTCCTATCGATGGCCACCAATGAGAAGAGCTTGTCCCCTTCTTCCCTGCATTCTCCCTTCATGAACTTGTACATGTTAATCATATCTCCTCTCAGCCTTCTCTTCTCCAGAGAAACAGGCCCAACTCAGTCTCTCTGTAGTTATCTATCCATACTGAAATGAACAAAAAATTCATTAATTTAGAAGCCACTTTCAGCCACTTTTTTTTTTTCTTTTTCATTAAAGATTGCAAAGAGAATGTTACCTTTCTGCTATGACAAATGCTAGAAGTCCTAGTACACTTTTGGAGTAATTTGTGCCTGAACATTGTTTAGCAAAAATAGATACATAAGCCATAATGTGCTGTAGGCTATTTGACCTAGGCCTAGAAAAAGTTTTAATTGAACTGAGTATTCAAAACCCTTGTGATCTGGCATATGACAATACTTTCATAAAAGCCTAAGTTTCCATTTTCTTTTATGAAGTACCTTTTTCACTACCACTTTAAACATTCAGCAAGAAATTGGCCTTTTTTTTTGAGTTACTTTCCTGCACTAGCTTTTATCTACAAGCATGTGAATCTTATAGCCTCATCAACTTGGTAGATATACAGGATACATCAAAAACAGAGGCATATGGCCACCAAAAAAAAAAAAAAAAAAAAAAAAAAAAAAAAAAAGATCGGAAGAGCACACGTCAAAAAAAAAAAAAAAAAAAAAAATAATATGCCGTAAAAAAAAAAAAAAAAATCCAGATCACCATTACCTAGCAACAGGGATAGCAAAAAAAAAAATAACATTAGTATTATGGCTCTGGAGCAAATAATTGGGAGAGAACAGAATGAAGTGAAGAAAACTTTCGCATATCAATCAGTAACCGTGAAAACAAAGTATTATGTGGAAAACAAGGAAGAAAGAAAAGACAGACTTTGACAGCACTAAGTCTAACAAGCAAGCAGATTAAAATTCTCCAAAGGTAGAAATTTCTTACAAATATCTTCATGATCCAGATTCTTCTGATAGATCTATGAACAGAGAAGTCTCAAGTGAGGTACACATTTTGAGACTGACATTTTGCAATCTTACTATAATATGGATGTCAAATAAGATGTTTGGGAGAAGGCCTGCAGCCTAGCAATTGGCAATATTTCTCTAAAATGGATGGTAATGACACCTAAAGCTATTTACTCTAGTTCTGAAGTGAGAAAAGAACACAGATGAGTAGTAATCTGACAGCCATGAGTTTCTGTGATGCTTTTAATTTGACAACATTTTGGAATGCTCAAAACAAATTGTATTCATTAAGAATGCACAATCTGAGAAAATCTCCAGAATGCATCTTTTTTTTTTCAATTATTAATTATAGTTGATCATAATCTAAGTATTTTCTTATTAATCCTACTTCACCTTCTGATTGTTTGGGTATCATTAGATAGATTGAGTCTCTTATGTACTGGTAAAAGGTGGGATAGTTATTAGGCTGCAGAGGCTATATTTACATTAAGAAATTTACATTAAGAAATTAAAACATGCTTCAAATTTCTTTGGTCTCTGTGAGTATCTATGTCTCAGCTGCACACTGGTGCAGTGCCAGGCTCTGCAATAGAGAGCCCACACAAACAAAATCAGGATGTGCAACTCAGTAGCATTTCCTTCTCTATGGATATTCAGTTTGGTGGATGAGTACAGGGGATATGAAGTAAGGGGATTGGAAGTAAGTGAAAAAGCACCTGTGCACAGCAACTTCTTAAAACGTGTGTAATATGACTTCAGTGAAGTTTCCCATATTTTACAATCCTAATATATCATAGGCTTCAGCAAATAGTTGCATTTAATGCCCAAAGTTCATAAGTGAAATCAAATCAGCAGAATTCAATAGTGTTGCCTCAAGGCATGTTCACCTCTCCCACCTCTTAAGTTTTACAAATCAAGAAGAAGAGGTAATCGTCGTCACTATTCTTCTGTAGATAAAATTGCAGTACAATAAAGCCTGCACTGCTGTTTTTCACTTGGATTTTAGGGGAGAAAGAATCTCTCTGCAAATTTTACTAGTGATACAAGAGGACAAGTAATCCAGCTTCTTTGGACCGGCGTGTTGTTTTTTATACATATTTTTCCACATTGACAATATAAATATATGTCTTGTTCACCTACAGCACTGCTGAGCTTTTTAACAACTTATGTACAATGATGAGTATCTGCAGCTCCCATTAATGCTATTGTTGATCTCTTGAAGAGCACAGGCTAAGAAAAGGGCAGGATTTGTTTTCCTTGAACACGTAAATCAGAAGTATTCAAAGAGCTTCACATCTGCCTTATTAAATAACTCTTAAAATAAAGACTGTGTAGAAGCAACGTTATCTTTTCTCAGATTTGAATATTAGAAAAAGTCCAAATGCTAATAACAGCCATAAGATACAACAGCAACCCTTAGGTTGCCTGTGCAACCCTTCCCTTCTCTTTGTTTTCAGCAGTACTTGGCTTTTGAACTGTACAAAAATTTTAATATGCTGTTACATTATCTCAGTTTTACTCAGTTGTAAGATGAAACCAGAAGTCTGATTACTTTTACTTTCCATTGGTCCTATTTTGGGACCCTGCCCTCCACTGGAAACCTCCTGCACAGAAAGACTCAGGCATCTCATCTTGCATAGCTGGATCTCACTAGTTTGCACAGGGCTGTAAAGAGTTTCATAAGCCTTTTTTTTCACTTCACGTAGTGGGTTAAAATAGAGCCCTTGGAGGACTAACAGAACAGAACATGCAGTTAAAATAAGAGGAAGTACCCAGGACAAAAAACATGAATCTGAATATCAAAGGACAATCTGTATTACATATATGTATATTTTTATCTGAATGATGTGAATAAATGGCTGTTCAATCTTTTATTTGAATGAGCGACAGAAAATAAAAATACTGAAGTATGAAATTATATTTCAATATATACTAAAAATGAAAGTATGAAATTATTAAAGCAGACAAAAATCACCCCCCTTTCCAAACGCCTGTAGCTCCTGGTATTACCTAAATTTAGCAGAGTTATCTGATCCAGCAAGGAGCTGCAGTATAAAAGCATTGTAGGAGGCTCCTGCAGACCTATGTTAGCTACCAAACACACCGCACTGCATCATTTCGAGTGCAGGTGCTAAACTTTATTAGAACAAGTCCTTTTTATTTCCTCTGTGGCATTCTCTCCTGTTTCCACTAAAGCCAGCACTTTCTCACTTCCCTTGTCTAGATGACTGTACAGTTTGGGTGTTCAAGCCAAGAAGAGAATTGCAGCATTTAATTTTGAAAAAGCAATTGGAGGATGATTATCAAAGGTTATCTGGGAAAGGAAACATTATGAAATAGATTTCTGCCAACTCCTTGGCTTGTTTGCAGGTGCATAGGGACATAAATACCTCCCTCATGCAGACTTCAGTGCTGCTGTGAGCCAGACCTGATCCCTTCTGTCTCCAAGAATCCTTGAATGTGTGACATGCTTTAAAACAGACTGGCTGGAAAGAAAGGTAACCAGAATGACTCTGTCCTTTTTATCTTTGCATCTGCCACATTGCTGAGGAGTGTATACTTAATTTAGTTCATGAGAGATGAGGCAAATTACCTATATATTTATTTATTTATATATATTTACAGAACCTGATTAGGGCATCTATCTATAAATTAACTACAGAGTATGAGATGTCTAAGATCCTGTTCTAGTCAGGGGAGAACTAGCCAGCACAGAAGTAGAGCTGAGAGAAAAGCGAACTGCAATACTTCCTTTATAATGGGGCTCAGCTGCCTAAACTTTGGTTTCTAGTAGCATTTTAGATGTTATGAGTTCCCCATTATAGATAGACCCCAGCTTCCAGCTGCTGCTTGAGAAGACTATGGATCTCCCACTGTGCCTTGCTACATCTGCCAGACTATACAGATGTGCTGCATAAAACTAGGCATCTGAAATATCACTAGACATTTGTGTTTAGGCAGCTAATAGCTATCCAACTGAATAACTCCTAAAGCTTCATTTACAGTAAGTGCTAAATCTAATGGAAATCTAATGGAAATTTTAGAACTAAGACCTTGATTTTGCTGCATGCATAACAGCATCTCAGGTAATCTAAATTACTCTGGACCATCTAAAACAAATGTTGAAGTCTGGAAACCGTGTAGACCGGGTAGAAAGTCTAAGTGTCTTACTTTGTCTTAAGCTTATGATAGGTGGGAAGAAATGTATCTGCCAAAGCATAAATTGCAAATTGTACTTGTGCTGCTGCAAAACTAAAGCAAGAATGTTCATCATTGTTTTTAAAAGGTTGAGACCAACCATATCTGAGTTGACATTTTAGGTGTGACATTCCAGCCAAGTGAGATATTGCAAATGCTTGCAATATCTAAATCTCCACAAACTGGAACAACAAAGTTGTAACCCACAGAAGCAACACATCATGAGATTTGGCTGCATTAAAGACTTTTGACATACACTGAAAAAACAAATTAAATGGTGAAGTATAATACACACATTTGAAATCTGAGTGAAGTTTATTTACTAATAAATTTATATTTATATAAAATTTTTACACCACCTATTTACTAGCAGGTGACCTGAAGGGCTATTTCATAAAACTGCTCAGATTGCAGAGGACAGACTAATTCAAGTGTATCTTATGAAATAATGCTGCCCTGGAAAGATATAAGGGACAGTTAAGGTTATGAAATATTGTTGAGAGGCAGTAGCAAGGGCCTTTTCAAGGCAAATATTTCTTGGGAAATACCTCCAGAGACCATATAATCTCTATTTATTTATTTATTTATTTATTTATTTATTTCATTTCATTTCATTTCATTTCATTTCATTTCATTCCACAATGATATCGGCTAGGAAGAGGGCTCTGGAAGAAGAGGGATTTTTTGAAGGAATTATTTTTTCTGGATATCTCGGTGCCTCTTCTCCGAAAATAGGATAGCACTGTGTAGCATGGAAGTGTATCAGGAAGCGAAGGAAATGTCTTCCTGGGAGATGTGATGCTGTGTCTGAAGGCCTCGCCTCAAGCTGCTGTGGTCATCTTCTGGCAAGGACAGACATGCACTCTGGGCTCTTGGCAGCTGCTCGGTGGAAATGCCACCCACTGCTCCTTCTCTGATGGCCTTTGTCTCTTTCTCCAGAATTAAAATGGAAGAGAAAATAGACCTTAGTCTAGTTGCACTTAACCATCTTTTCAAAGAGCAGACAGGCTCCAAGGTTCTTCTCGTTCCCTCCAGATAATTATTTGTCATGTGGCACTGGATTTTGTTTTCCTGTTTTCTCAAAGAAATAATCAGATGCTATCACTGGAGAGAGGTATAAGCTAATTATTGATTAAACTTGCATGAGACTGAATTGTTTTCTCTTCCTCTATTATATTGTTGTACATAGAGAGAAGGAGGAAAATGAGAGTTAAGCCTCAGGCTGGAGAATGGGAGTGAACCCTGATGCCCTCACAAAAATGCTCTGAAAACAAGCATTTTCTAGAAAAGAAAAGGAAATTGTCATTCAAATTCCTTGAAACTCACAGAGGGATCCCCAGGTTACTACTGGAAAGATAAGATGAGTTATTAGAGTCAAGTGTAATTTCAATTCATGCTAATGTGCCTAGATCAAGCAAGGAAGATAGCACCATAATACTGCATCTCTACATTTAGAAGAGGTGTGGCTTAAGGTGGTTGAGTTCCCTGAACAAGTTCACTATTTAGTCACATACAGAGTGAGGCAGAGATAGTACATGAGGATGAGCAAGAAGAGACATCCTTTTATATCAGTGATGCTGTCAAAAAAAGAGTCATTTTTGGCAGAATTCTAGTATATCATATATAACAATATATTGGACTCCAGTATATTTTTCTAGTGAGAAGAATGGAGTGAAAAGAGGCGAATAAGATATTAGGTTGACTAAAAAGAGGTATCTAGTGCCTTTTGGGATACCATATCAAAATATCAAAAATACAGTACAGTAGATATACTAAAGGACCTACAGGAGACTTGAATCATTTCAGTTCACAGAGTAACACAGAATAAGGGGAAATTCAACTCACCAAATGAAAATATTTTGTTCAAACTGAGCTGAATAGTTCTTTTTAATCCATTTAGTGCATTGACAATAAAAAGAGACTAGATACCCAGAACAACTGTAGGTACCTGAATGTACATTTAGTTATCTTAACCTGGAGCTGCCTCTAATCCAAGGAGCCTGAGTGAGGCTCATCCCCCAAGGAAGGATGAATCCAGAGCTTCATCTTTTCAAAGATATTTTAAGAATCTAAGTCCTAAACTGCAGTCACAGACCTCCCAGCTAGCAGCCACTGAATTCACCAAGTTTCTATGATTGTTTTTGCTGCTTTTTGACTCAAGATTCTTGGCCCCAAGCATCTGTATTAAAACCAGACAAAACAACACTTTAAAGTGGCATGTTGTCGTGTATAAGTTACGTATTATCAGATTGGACCTCTCACAAATGTAAGAGTGGCTTCCAAAAAAATCAGACTAAAAATGAACTATCAGTGACTATCTTTAATATAGTATTTAGCATTATATAATATTTAGCATTTAAAGCATTTGTTCAGGGAGCTGAAGATATGGATTGAATTCCTTCCTTCACTTGAGCTGACACACAGCTTTTTGACACACATAGTTCAGACTCTGTTATGAAAAGTTGAAATGCACTTTACAGACAAAGAGACTGGCTCAAGAAGTTCTATTTTAGTTTGTTTAATGTGAAATACTCAAGTTTCATCATATAGAATCTTCAGTTATGAAAAGGAATAAAATGCTTCCCTCCAGAGATACTTCATGTATAGAATAATGCAGAGACCAATACGTACTATAGAGAACAAAGACTGCTTCAGTGGGCCTCCATTTGTGAATGTTATTTCATTAATGCCTTTGTCTTTGAGACAGCAATTCATTAACTTTAGCCTTGCAAAAAACAAGTGTCTAGTCTAGCCTTGACTCTGTGTAGTTGATTAAAGCTGTTGGTATCTCCCAGAAGTATTTCATCTGCTTTGTGAGTCTAAAGGTGCCTGCTTCTTCCTCTCGACTATATAGGATCTTAAGCAACTTTCCTTAATCCAGACATGTGGGATGGATTCGGTGAGTTAAAAGTGGATATTGGCAGTTGTGTTTCATATAGTACCATATATCTATAGTTGAAAGACCACAAGATACCACAGAATGTATGAGATAGTGCATTCTCTTGGATAAACAATGGGAGGGTGGCAGAGATACTGCATTATCTTGGATAAACAATGTGAGGGTGGTCAGATACTTCACCTCATGCTAGATGCTTGTATTTGAGCAACTGAGTTCCATTTTTCATTTTTAGACAGCTAAAGTTACAAGAGTTGAATCTTGCTTGAAATGTCTAAATAGGCTGGCCAACACTGTACTTACTTACTAGTAATAGTTATCCAGTTATTTTAGAATCTGTAAGGCAAAATATCTAAAGAAACACTGTGTTGTGTCCTAAGAACAGTGTTTAAAAAAAAATACTTTAAAGAAATAAGTTCAAAATTGTCTTATGCTTCCAGCTTCTCACATTGGTTTTGGTCCCTGAATTATACTTCAATATTTCCAATTCATGCAGAAAGTGAACAGAAAGTTAAAATGCACAGTATAATGTGCTGTCCAAAGCTAATGCTGCAAGCACAGCAAATAGCTGCTGAGAAACCCAGGTTAGTTACACCCATTGACTTTTTAGTTTTGACTTACATGTTTGCAACATTTCCAAGTGTATGGTAAGTATAAGGCATAGCATTTATTCTGTTGTGGTATTGTTTAGTTATCCAAAGCAAAAATCAATTTATTTTCTAAGAATGACTGTTGCATTTAAAGAGTCTCTGATACATCAGATTGCTACTGTGATCAACTGCAAATTAAGAGATAACTAGAAACAGCCAGAAATTATCTAAAATTGTGATATGTGGTACTGAATATAAAACTGCTGTCATTTTATGTGATTGCCACTGCCACTTTCCCAGACTCACTGTTCATATTCTGACCTTTAGCCAGAAGCTTTACTTTCCCCTTTAATAGGGATCTGCCTACTCACTGCAAATATAGAAATAATATGTGTAATGTATTTCTTTGAAATCAAGGACTATTTATTCCAGGTACTCTTTACTAGCCTAATCAATAAATTACAGGACCTAGTATATCTACAGTTTGCAAAGTAGAAATAAAAAAGTCTGCCAAAGATATGAAAAATAATAAAAAACACAAAGGAAAAAAAATGGAAATGTTAATGTGATGCTAAATAAAAGTATCAGTAGTAAGTAGACTCAAAAGTGCCCATGTTAATGTAAATCACATTTTTCCTATTAAATTAAGGCATATCCAATCCTGCAGTCTTTCCTCATTTGCAGAGCCATGAAGCACCTCAGGAATATACTCTAATCAAGACTAAATAATCAAGACTGCCCTAATATTTAAAAACCATTACAGACAAATCATACAGACCTAACTGGTCCAGTCATAAAGCAAGAGGATGAACTTCTTGACATTCAAAGTCCTTATCAGGCCAGATTTTCTGTAAGTCTCTGGTTTTAAATACTAAAAACTCTAGGATTTGCCAATTAGCTCAAATACAATGGATTCCAATGTTCTGATATGAATGTACTGTTAAGCAATGCTCTCTGTAAGGTAGATTCAGGAGCCTTCACTGATTCTCTTCCCAGTGTGATGGGTTTGCACTGGATATATGATGAACTTTTTAGTGACAAAAAGATATTTTCATTCTTATATGTAACCGGAAACTAGGAGTCTGACACAATTTTTTATCCTTTTAGCCATTACAGATATCTTCATCACATTTATATGACCTAGAAATGAGGCACCAAATATAGGTTTCTTTAAATATAAACTTTATTCCAAGTTTCTTCTGTTAAAGTCCCCACACTTATACTAAGTAGAAAAAGAAAGCTACCAAATTATGCAATTATGCCCCCTAAATTGACTTTATGGCAAAGATAAACAATCTGAACCATGTGGCAAAATGTTTACCTGAAATAATTTAACTGCCTTGATCTGGCATTCCAATATTCATTTACAAGTGTAGGGATTACCAGATTTAAAGATTATCGAGTAGACTATTTGCTGTGAGCTGCTACCTGAAGAAAGCAAATTCAGGATAAATGAGGCTAGTTTAGAACTGGGCCCTCTGTCAGGCATCATCATATTCCAGTATTGAAAGTCCCCACACATGACAGGAAACCCTTTGTAGAAGCACAGTTTAGCATGTTCTGCATACCTGTGAATTCAAAATCAATTAGGTCAAGCTGTAGGGCCTGTGCCTAATCTCAACACAGACTAACAGAAGGTGGAATGTTTTAGGAGCTGCCTGGAGAAAAGGGAAAGAATTCACCCCTTTTCTAGTGCAGCTGGTGAAGCAGCTGAAGCTGCACCAGACCACTGGGCAGTTGTGTGAACATGGCTGGAGGATCAAGGAGAGTCATGTCTAGAAATAATTGTTCTGGTTGCCAGAATGTTCTCCTTGCATCAAGGATTACATTTTACATCTTTCAAAGGGTGGTGCCATTTGTCTGGCCAAAAGCTCCCTCTTAAGCCTTGACATGCCTGTCTTACATAACTAAATTAGGTGGCCATAGTTTGGACTTTCTTCCCCTTGAGATGTTTGAATCCCCTTAGATCTAGGTCATAGATATTGTGATAACAAGCATGAAATCTAAGACATCTTTACATGTCCAAACATTATTATTCATTCACATCTGTCACTCTCAATCTCTTAACCTATAGGACTTCATCATTCATCTTTGCAGCTTGATGAATTAAGGTACTGATCAGAGGGGTAGAGTTTCATATTGCTAGTTGTGCTAGAGATGTGCTTAGTGAGGTAGAGTTTATCTCAGAGACAGATAGAAAACATGAGTTGATTTCATGAAAAGGACCACGACAATGGGAACAGGGAGGTGAAAGTGTCTGGTTTTCAGGTCTAGGTTGGTTTTAACCACTGGGTTGGTTAAGCAGATCATAAAACAAACTGTCCTTTCCTGGACCAGGCAGGCAAGGTTAAATTTTTACAGGCTTATGCATTTGCATTTGCTGCTGAACTTTTTGTTTATTGATATTTAAAAACTGCACAATGCCTTTGTTAATTAAACAATGAATGCCTTTATTTATTTGCAAGAAAAAACTACAGGAAATATCTTAAATTTCTTTTTCCTTAATTGTTTCAAAAATCCCCATAATAGCTTTTGCATTTGAATCAAGCTTCTTAACAGACATATGGTCATAACAGAGAAATTATTCTAGTCAGTAAAGCCCTAAGCTAAGCCCAAAATAATTTGATCATTTGTAAATCATTGTCACTTGAATGTTTTCTCAATATGGCTTAATTATAATTCAATACAGTGTTAAGCTTCTGGGAAAAGACCTCCATTAAAAGGTACTTCCTGGGAAAAGAGGGAAATTGAGAGCTCTCAGCTAGCATTGCACTTTATTATTCATGTATAATTCTTCTGCACCAGTGAACATCTGCTAATAAATTTGATTCAAGTTTCCATGATAGCTTTTACCCTCATCATTCAAACCCTGCATGAGTTTTATATTTGATGAGAATTCACGTTATTTACTTAATGATAACAGTTCTCATCCTATTAACAATCTAGCCTGTAAAGTCATCAGGTAAGTTGAAGATGTTTATAAAAAAAAAAATCCCCAGTTAAAAAAAAAAATCTTGATTCAGATCATACGTAGAGAATTTCTGTAGCTTCCCTTGAAGCTAAATGACAGATGGTCACCTTGGCAGTATACTGCAGTAGTGCAACCAAACATTTATTAAGAGATTCTGATGCAGAAGGTGATCAAGAGCATCAGAAGCTATTACTTCTAATTCTGGGTTTTGTCAATTACCTCTTCCTTTGTGCTTTCACATTTTCAGATAAGCTTAAATACAGATCAAACATAAAAGTTCCTTTGAACATATTTCATTTGGAGTATGACTTTATATCACATGATACAATTATTTTCTGTGTGCTTAGAACACAGAATTGAGAGTCCAAGCTTCCTCAGTCCATTCTGAGTTCTCTCATTAAATGGTCTGGCCTTTACTGAGTTAAGATCAAGCTTAACAAAATGACTTACCAACATTTGTATTTAAACAAACATTTATTTGTGTCAAGCTTGAAATATCCATAATGAGTGCATGCTCTTGATATGGCTAGTCTAAGTCTTTCCTTACATCTCTTCAATTCCCTTTATAAAGGGAATAAGAATCTCCTGTTTTGTACAGTTACGAAACATAATGTTTTTCATCTATGAGAAGTGCTTGATGAAAGGGTTTGAGTACAAAATCAGGCTTCTAGAATTACAAATGATAAAAGACATTATTGCTTAGACAGAAGTGCTAAACTAAAAACAATGGTAAACTTCATGCAGAATATACATAATATAGAACATATTTCAGCATATTTAAATAAAGGAAGACACAGGTGACTGAGTTAGGCAGGGAGTACTTTCAGCCTGCCTGAATTGGTTTTACACAAATCAGAGATTCAGTCAGAAGTATAACAGTGTAATACAAAACACAACATAAAACACAATTCAAAAATTTTCATCCACTTAGCAGCTTTCCAAAGGAAGCAAATGGTGCAAGCATTGCAAACAGACAAGGCCTTTTTCATTCCATTCGTCCCTTTTCATCTGGCCCATTTTTCTTTATGGGTTCTGTAGCTTGAATCCTAAGATGTCATTGAACAACCTTGAAAATGTTACATGGCATGAGTCATATTCATTTTATCCGGGTACAGTACTTGCTCCGAACAGGATCAGAACAGATTAATTATTGGCCTGCAATTGTCAGAAATTTTATTTCAAGAACTGCTTAAAAAGATAATGAACGAATTGTGGTGCGATATAATATATTTCAGTTTTTATTCTGTTTCTATTTCCATTTCCATTTGCTTATGTTTTCTTTTGCAGGCCTTTTTCATCCTCCTGCTATATTATTTTTGAAAAACTGTCACTCTGAAACAGGAATGAAAAAATTCAATTGAATTAATGATGATCCACTGTTGTCCCTGAGGCTGGCCATTCAGCCATTCTGTTCAGTATATGTCTCCACACATGATTTTTTTTTTTTTTATTATTTTGTAGCACGTTGTAATACTTATTGTATTAAATCTGCCCACGAGATTATATTCCTACAGCAATATTATTAAGTTTGTTTGATTGGATGGCTTGACCCTTAAACTGTTCTCCTCTTCCAAAATTACTACTAGGAGAAAAGTTCTGCAGCCATTTCAGATTGTATTCACCTCTGCTGATTTCATTTTAATTTTATATTTGAGATAAAAGCCTATGCTACTTCAGTAATAACTACCCAGGACAGATACTAGGATACTACAATCTATGCATTTACATCTGAATCTATTTGTCCTTCACAGTGTTCAAAGCAGCCCCACTGACACTAGAGTTATCTTTCATAAATAGATTGTAGGTACTGTATGATCTTTTGCATTACATTAATATTGGTGCAAATATCACATAAGGGGACTGGATTCATTTATTTCAGGAACTTTTCTCATTTGAAGTTTAAATTAGCTATTTTACCATACTGTGCCTTTCTAGTGCATAAGCACTTCCCACTGGTTTGATAACCTGTAAATTAAGCATTAACTTAATTAACCAGCCCACATTCATTGTTGGCTCCATTAGTCTTTCTAATTAGGGAATATCTACAGAGTTTACTCATCCAAAATTATTTTTTCAAGAGCTGGTGCAATTCACAAGGTTTCACAGTTGGACTTCTTCAAATGAAACTGTATATATAGTGACTCAGATCTCTGGTGGGCTAGGTTTCCTACTACCTTACTCCTATAGGCAGTTACATTTTTGCAAGATGGTAACATTCTCTATCAAGTTTAGATTCATATATTTATTTAGCTGTGCAAAAAAGGGATTCTAATTCTTCTTTCCCATGGTGCAGTTAAAAGTGTAGGAGGAGGAAACTGATTTCTTTATAGCAACTTTAAACTGAGCGATGTAACCAGTTTATTATGGCAAGATGAAATTGTGCCACACATCTAAGTGGAAGACCCAGAATGTCTACAAGCATTTACACTTCTATGAATTATATCTCCATCTATCTGAAGATATTCAAAGCCCGATTGGACATGATTCAAATGTGCCCTAAACAGCTCTGTTTGAGCAGGGATGTTGGACCGGATTATTTGCAGAGATCACGTCTAACCCCAACTATTTTGTGTTTCTGTGACCAGTTGTATGGATTGTCTGCAGGTCACTGGCAATATCTGCACATGTAATTTTTTTTTCTGACATATATGATGGTTAAGCAATGACACTATCTCTATGGGTATGCAGTTTACATAGTGTAAAGAAATTTTGCATCATACAGAAGCCCTTGATCCACACAGGGATCTGAGAATAACACTTTACTGCCACTCTGAAACAACAAATGAAGACAGTTCTTCTTTTATTTCTATTCAGAAGAGCATCGCAACGTGAGGCCCTGACAGTCAGACTGAGGACTGCTTCCAGGTTTTAGCCATGAACATCATTACTTTTATAAAATATGCAAGAACACATTTACAGCAGCAGTATTCCAGCAAAATATTCATATGAATAATTAAACTGAAACTACTGTTGTCAGAAATACCAGCAAAGTATATTTTGCTTGGTATTACTGCAGACTTTTCAGTTCACTGGTTCACTCACTCTCTAATTAGACAAATGACTGTGGGTGCCTCACTGCCACTACCAGAGCCACCCCTAGAAGAGCCAGCTGGTGTGGGGTGGTGTGCGGGGAGATGAGTAGCCCCACTGCAGAGTGAAATGCAGAAACATACTTGATTCTGGACTACACTGCCCTGTAGACAAGCAGAATAATATTGACAGTATTTCTCAAAAAAAAAAAAAAAAAAAAAAAAAAAAAAAGAGAGGCTTTGAACGATTTAAGAGTGGCTGACACTGTGCAAGGGGAGGCTCTTTTGGTTTCTCCCTGCAATGAAAGACATGCCGGGTGGCAAATTAGGCTCTGATTGTTGGAGGAGTCCCAGTGGAAACCCACTGACAGCAGAGGATGCCTGAGGAGAGTTCAGTCTTGTTAAGCCAGAGCTGCTCTGTAATTTCACAGAGTTTAGACTGTAATACTCATCACTACTCCACATTTCTGCTCCTGCACCATCTCCTGTTCCTCAACCATCTTCAACCACCACAAATTTTCATTTAGTCTCATGGATAAATGAGCTAAGAGAATAAATTAAGTTAAAATGAACTTTTCATTTTGGGCGAGCATTAACTGATCATAGTCTATTCACCAAAGACTGTGACTAATACTTGTTTCACCTTAAGGGGAGAATTCTTTGAAGGAATCACAAGTAACAAGAAGGAAAAGGGATCAGACTAGCTCTAAAATCTGTGAAAGAACAGCATTTCCTTCTGTGAATCCATTTCAAAATTTTCAATTATCATCCCTTACACCCCATACTTCTGATTTCTGTATGCTTTTTAATTACTAATGAAATTTTTTCGGTCAGATGCCTGCAATGGAGATTCAGTACATTCAGTACAACAAGCTTAATTCCTCTCATCAACCTCTGAATCTCTGCTCCATTTCACTGAAGTCAGTGCAGCAGTAAAAATGATGTGAGAACAGAATTCATCTCTGTCCTAAACTAGTAATTTGTTTACTGTATATAAACTTTAAGGCTTATATTATTTATAGATGCACACAAATATCTTCTCTTTCTGTTCATTTTTGGGGAAGTAGGGGTCTTCTTGTTATTGGCTTGTTCAAATTTAATCTGTGATTGCCTTCAACAAATAACGCAATTGGTATCATTTAGGATTTTCATTTTACTTGAAGCTTATTTAACATGAAGAGCTTCATTTTCTTTGGACAGTGCTTTGCAAGCATTTTCTTTAATTTTATCTGATCCTTTGATTTAATTGAGAAAAGTCACTCCAGAAGAATGTCATTTTTCTTGCATGCTTTTGTAAAATAAAAGAGTAATATAATTAAGACTATGCAAAGTAGAGGAAAAACAAGAACTTTAAAAACAGAAGCAGCAAAAAAATGCACAAGCAGACAAAAGTAATGTGAATTTTCACAAGAAATTGCTGCAGTCAACATAAGCAGGTGACCTGTAGATGATCTAATTTTAAAAAATTACATTATGGTGGTTTAGGGGAAGGTAAAATGTAACAGGGAAGAAATGGTAGAAGGAAGGAGGTATTCTAACTGCCAAAAGATTATTCATAAGCAAATAATTTGACACCACTTTTATCTAGAACATTTTTAGCATCTCCAGTTAAGAATGGGCCACTGACTTTGTAGAATATCATTGAAGAAAGTGTAAAATATCTGTTGAAATTTATATTACAATCATCAGCGCTATATATATATATATAAAAAAATATATAAAAATATTTTTATATATATATAAATATATATAAATGTTACTTCTAAGTTTTTGTTAGCAAACTATGGTATAAAGCAGGGGAAAAAAATGCTTAGAGGAATCAATGGGGCCATTCCTGTTCTGTCCATGGACAACAAATCAAGCCTTTAAACTTGAAGCCACTGGCAGCTCTCTCTTTGATATTACTTATAAGCAAAGTTAAGTCTTTCAAGCCATCAAAGCTAACACCAACAGTGATTGTTGCTGTGCTGTCACCTCTACAGGATGGTAGATTTTCTTGGAGAAAGAAGAAAGGACTCCTGCT
Organism: Nothoprocta perdicaria; assembly: GCF_003342845.1. Lineage (NCBI taxonomy): Eukaryota > Metazoa > Chordata > Aves > Tinamiformes > Tinamidae > Nothoprocta > Nothoprocta perdicaria. The sequence goes on from NW_020455316.1 coordinate 1,214,083, forward strand.
TAGATCAGATTAAAGACATGATGCAAAGGAATTGGAATGAACGGCTCCAAGATACACAATCCTTTATCTGCCTTTGTAAACGACAGGACATTTGAACAGCATTAGGCAGTTGAATGTTGAGCAAGAACACAGACATACTGTTTTGCTTTTTTGTTTAAATGCCTAAGAACAAGCTTTTCCTACAAAAACAGAATCACAAGAAAATAGTCAGAGCAGCTTGCATGACATCTGTTTATAAAAGTTTTCTTCCCATCTTGGTTATGGAGGATTGGAATGAAAAAGGAAACATGACCTTCCAAATCTCACTGAGACAAGATGCCAATAAAATTCCTCTCAATTAGAAAATACCCTTGCCTTAAACTAGTGACCAAGGCCAAGGGTGTAGGTAGACTTACCCACGGAAATCCAGAGTACTCTTGTCATCAGGGAATTACAGGGAAAGAATAACAAGAAACAAGTATCCTGACCTAAACAAAGCTATGAAAGAAGGCAAACAAGAAAGCTGTTAACCATATTGGTGTGCTTGCTTTTTGTGTCAGAATCAAGATCTTGTCTTTCGTAGAGATAAAGATGCCATAATAAAAATAATAAATAAAGGATGTGGGAAGGATTATGGCACTGTAAGACATCTCATATTTTGCTCTATGCAAATCAACAAAGTTTATTTTTTATTTGATTCTTATTTATCGAAAACAAATAAAAAGTTTTGAATTTGACATTATATTCTTCGAAAAACAAGTTAAATGAAAGCAAAGTCTTGAATCTCACAAGTTCACTGCCTCTTTTTTAGAGAAAATAAAGTAAAAGATTGATTTCATATATCCTTGCCCTTAGCTATAACCTTAAATTCCTCTGAAGACACTAATTACCTTTAAGAGCCATACTCAAACAGGATGTGTAAGGGTTATGGAAGTTGTAGCATTTTGACAGTGTATGCACATTGTAGTCATTGGCAGGCTTGACACTCTTTCATGCCCTAGGACACACTGGACAGCAAATATCTAGCAAAAGGGCATACATATATCCCCATAGATAAATACACTCTTGGACAATTTGCTAAGTTTGATTTTGACAGCAAAATCAGAGACTCAGAAGAAAAATGGCCACATCAAATGTTCATTTTTAGAAACCTTTCTGTGTGAAGACTGGTTCTCTGCCTAGATTCTGCCTGATTGCATATCCATACAGGGTCAGCTAGTCACCATATGTTCTGCTAACAAACACTACATAGTCAGTCAGGCAAATTAAAAAGAAAAGGAAAATAAAGCACTTGGAAAGGGAGAAGAATTGTTAACAAATTCTCCTAAAGGGGAAAAAAAAAAAAAAAAGATATCCTTATTTACTTGCACTTTTAAATTTGCTTTTACCTATATTTTTTCCTCTAGAAAGAAATTCTTTCTTAATTTACTACTCTAAATACCAATAAAGTTTGAGATTTTTAAACCATTAGAAGAACTTCTTTTGATTAGCTTTCTATTATTAGCTATATACTACTCAGAATGGCAATTTTGGGAAACCTTGACAAGCAAAACAGAGAAACAGCTTCCCTATTTGCAAATTGAATTTAATTGCTTGTCTTTATACAACATTTTAAGCTTCAGTAAAGTACTGGATATTGTTGTTGCATGATCCGCCACGCAACATTAATAAAGCCCTGGATTTTGCAGATGCCTTTTTGCCATGCGGCATTAACAGCAGGTTGAATGTTACCATATTTAGTATATCTTCCATCTCCCACTCCAGCAAGTCTAACTCAGTTGCAGTGCTATGCAACATTAACTTTCAATTCTCTTGTTCTTATTCCTGGTGAACAACTTCTTACCATACAACAGGTCCATTGAAATTATTGGTCTATCTAGATTGAATAAGAACAAAGTTGACAAGAGCAGATAATTATTACTCTTGATAACACTATATAGCATGTATAATCTCCTTGTTTATATAAAACAGGTCATCAATATTGAATTTTCTGAAGCTGACTTATATCATTTGAAATATTCATAGCATAGTCTCCTACATGTGAATTAGTCCCCCTAAGCCATAGGACATAACCAACGGAACAGATGTTATAGAATATCTAGAACTATTTACATCTGAATAGATGATGTCTTTCAGAACAAATACCTTAGTTTGAAATGAACTCTCAGAATTACATTTTTCTTTCCACTGGGCAGATGTATAAAGAGAATCATGCAGACACAGACCTCCTCATTCACAAGGAGATCATGTAAATCCCACCAAAACTTTCTAAAACAAGCAACTCATCCACCTATTTGATTTAAGCTTTAATGTGACATGATTTTTTTTTTTTTTTTTCCTGAAGATGTCAGAATCTTTTTATTAATTGTCATCTAAAATAATTTCAGCTTGGTAAACAAAAAAGATAAAAATATCTAGCATATGCAAGTTTTCCAAGCTATTTTATAGCTATGGATAGAAATTTCCAAAGCAGAAAAAACTCTAAACATCTCACTATCCCAGGAAATTAGGATAAGTCAAATAGAGGGGTGACAGTCTCTCTTCATTGATCTTAAAAGTGCATACAAAATTATTGGCTAAACCTAGAAACCAAATTTTAATGACATAGGTGAACAGATCACACAAAAATAAAACTGTACCTAATTTACCTAAGTACTATCATAAAATATTCCTTTGTACCCACAAATAGAGTAAAAAGAACTGCACCTAATTTACCGAAGTACTTTCGTAAAATATCCCTTTGCACCCACAAATGGAGTAAAAAGAAGGTACAGTTTAGATTTGCCCATTTCAAAACATTTCTCTCTCTTTACTTAGGCTAATTATCAGCTATTTCTGTGGATTTCATACATCTTTTCCACTACTTACAGATCTGATACAGATTTCTGTATTTCCTGGACCTCATAAGAAAATCAGAAGGCAGTCTTACTATATAGATTTTAAGTAGTGAAGAACAAGGACTCTCATGTCCTTCACATCCCTCCATGTGAATATATTTTAAGGACTACAAAGAGTGCTTCACTCCTGCCTCGAGTTACACAGCCTTGCTGCTGTACTGACCACCATAATACTGGTAACAGCATGAAAAGTATATGTGCACTATATCTTTTCCCTAAAAACAAGAAAGCACATGCTATTGGTCATGTTATCAGAGCAACAATTAGATTGTTCAAGACTGTTATTAGGAACATGAAAACATCATTGTAAGTAAGTGGTTTATGTTTACCACTCACTCTAAATAGCTGTTTCTGGGAACAGAAGTTAGATAGCTTCCTCTTTTGATTTCAGTCATCATCCTGTCACGCTGCTTCTTCTGATTAGACAGTGCATAGCAAATTTCTGTTGTCAGTCTGCTCCTTTTTAATTTCAAGCTTTAATTTCTTAGCCCACCTCTATTTCTTCAAAGATCTCAGATAGGCTGCTTTGAAAACATCTGCTTCCCAAAACGGCATATCTCTCTGCTGTTCTTTCTGGACAGGGACGCCATTTTCCAAGTATTCAGTCCTTCACTGAAGAGCTATCTTTCTCACACTGTTTTATTTAAGCATGTGATATTTATATTGTTTCAGTAGGTATAGAACCTTCTGCTTTCCCTTTATTTACTTGTATGGTGTTTTACATATGTATACAAATCTCACATGAAAGCAGAACTATTATTAGCAAAATTACATTTCAGAAAACTTAGACAAAGGCGAAAAACAGTATCTTCAGATATATGAGAAATAGCTATAATTACTTCTTTTTCTGAGGTTTACCCAAGCGCAAAGAAATCTATAAGCATCTGAGCATATTTTTTTTAACATTTCAAGCCCTCATTCAGCAATAATTTACATATATTTTCCACTCTACATTTCTGAATACTCCCACAAGGCTACTACAGATGATTCACATCACAACTATTAAACATATCAGAATCATTTTTTTCCCCATATGTTTTGTTCATGTTAACTCAGTAGATTCTTTCTTGGAATATCTATTGCCATCAAAACAAAGAAAATTCTTTAATAGTAGCTGAATAGAGGATTACAAAGACAGCTAACCTTCAGCATTCACCACAAAGCAAGTAAATTATTTAATATACTAAAAGGAACACTGCAACTGTAAGCTGCAAGCAGAACACCAGAGGACTTCAGGGAATATAAAGAAAGAGAATGAGATAAAACTCCTGGTATGCTTCTCCTCCGCTACTTACTGAATCTTCACCACTTACAGAATACTGAACTATAATAGATGTCAAATAGGATATCTCTGGTAGAAGATAAAAGAAACCACTGTAGCATTTATAATATGAACACAACTAACACAACTAAACTATGAAAAAAAATGCAAATAACAAAATGATGTATTTTTCAAGATTAGAGATTTTCTGTATAAAGTCCATATACTAGCCCCTTTACTGAAAGCAAAAACCAACTGTCAACCTTATGCCACTTCTTTATATTCATCTTCCCACTGCACGGAAACAAACTGTGCTGTTATAAAAGCAGATATTTCACAATAATCTGATAATGAATCATCAGAATAATCATTAATAATGATGTGTTGTGAGTAACGCAGCAACAGATTAATTTAGTGCAGATCCCCACGTGCATTTCCACATGCTGCATCAGAAAGAGTCAATGATTTGTACAAAAGCGCCTTGATTTTCTACAAAGCATCTCCATGCAGTACAATACTATTCAATGTCCTCCCACATCGATAGCATCCCATCATTTTACAAGGTTCAGAAAATCTCTCCTGCTATATTATTTACAGATATATTATTTATTGTCTCAAATGAGATATTCATTTACAACAGCTGCTCAGATGGAGCTTGCTACATATTGGCTGTTTTAAGTCAGAACATGATAGCTTGTATAAAAGAATGTATATATGTATGTATGTATGTATGCACCCAAATACGCATCTTTACATATATATGCATATATGTATGCATGTAGCTTCATTTCAATTTCAGTGAGAACAGTAATGCAATATACAGTCACTAAAAACAGAGCAGAGGAACATTTGTAACAGGAGATTCCTGTCATACATGTTCTTAAGGAGTTTCAGATATGAATTTTGATGGATATTTCTATATATGGAGTCGATGTCTATCTTCTGAGCCTCATTTATGATGTATATTGAGAAGGTAAAATACTTAAGCTAAAAAATATACCAAGCAGGAAGGTAAACCCTGCAAAATAGAGTTCAATTATCAAGTAACTATCTCGGAGATAAGGAGGAGTCATACTCCTTAAATGTCTGAATAAACAGGTTAAAGAGTCAGCTAACGCCGAATGGTTCTAATATTTGAAAATATAAGTGTATATGACATAAGAAAAGCAGTAATTTCCTGTTCAAAGTCACAAATGGTTCTTGCCCTTCAAAGTATAACATTTTGATAAAGTCCTTGGTCAGAGAATTGACCAGCGAACTGAACCAGAGAACTGACATCCATGTCAAGAGAACTCCGTATGATACCACCCTAGATTTTGAGCCATTTCAGAGTTTTTGGATGAGGTTTTCCTCCTAATCTGGGGTAAAGACTAGAAAGACTGTAAGTCTAGGTCAAGCTGAGCCAGTGTTAGCATCAGCTATACCAGCACTCCCTGCTTTGAGACTAGAAAAAGTTCCTGGACAACAGTTAATTAAAGCCAGCTAAGGTCAGAATTTAGCCAAATTGCTGCATTTTTATTACTGTGGGACTTTTATATCAAGCTATCTAAAACTGTTAGGAACAAAACACCATAATTATAAGTCTTGTAGATAGTTTTCTGTCAATATCAGTCATGGTTTAAGTAACATTAATATTATTAAATCTATAGATTTCAGAAACTAGAAATGGAAGGTTAAGAATGTATGAAACAAAATGCTACTTGTTCTTGTTACAAGCATTATTAAAGAAAGATAGAATTTAAATAGAACATGTTTTCTTATCATTGCTTGTTTCTTTATAGTCTCCCCTTCTTGACTAGCAGTGGACAAAGATTTATCAAGGTACTACTCTTCCCCCTCACACACGGACACAAACCCACACGATAAGCCTGACCTCCTGAGGAGGTCAGAAAGCAAATCACTTGCAGAGCTGGGAAGAGAACTCATTTTCATGTTTCCTACTTCAGTACCATGCCCTTTACATTGTTCTGCTCTTTTAGCTATTCTGAAGGAGAAGGAAGAAAAATGACATTAAATGCCATAGTTTCCTTCTTATATTCTTAGAAATCAGAATCATTTAATTTTAAAGTTTTAATTATATTCCATCTTTTTCCCCCATTTATGTTCAGCAATCTAGGCTAAAGCTCAAATCCCTGGTTAATTTTAGAACATTACAATTTCTATGAGTTATCAAAAACTATTTTGTAATAGTGAATAACAAATCCTTCAAATATTTGCAATATATTTCCTCTGGCTGGATCTATTGCCATCTACAAGGTATTAGCATACTTTGTACGATTCATTTCAAAGTCCTGATTCAAAAAATAGAGAGGCATGTTTGCATGTTAAAGAATCTGGCACCAGCTCTGATGATTTATGTTACCTGCTCTCTGACATACTAGCAATTAGTGAAATACAGCTGAGCAATATTGTACATTTTTTTCCAGCACAGACCTGGGTTTCAGTTTCTTACAACCTTGCCAAGTTTAAGGTCATGCTGAAATTTGCCATGGCAGATATTGTTTCATGACAGACTGTGAATTTTACCAGATCTACCCAGAGAATAACCTGTCACCAGTATCACTCACTGATTAGCACCTTTTATTATTATTTTGTGCATGAGTTATTTCCATTTAAAACATGGAGAACACTATCGCCAAGTCTTGCAAGGACTTGTGAAAGCAGATTTGTCCATGAAGACCCAACATACAGTAGTGAGAGTACCTTCAGATCAAACCCAAATGAAAATTAACAATTCTGTCTCCACAGAGGTGTCTGAATAAAGGCCAGTGTCTAAGCATCAGATATGGAAAGAGTCCCATAGAAGAAAATAGCATGTAATCACTTTAATTATAGTGACAGGAAATTAAGAGATATTAATGAAAGTTGCAGGAGTAACCAGCATTCCCTGATGCTAGAGAGTTTGCCTTTGCAAACCTAGCAGCATTCTTTTACTATAAGCTTTTTTGAATATCTATTCCAGTATGGTTTCTTATTCCTCAAATATTTCACATATAAAAATTGCAGATTGGAACAAAATATCTTTCTGAGTATTGCTTCATAAATACTCTTTGTGCTGTTTCAGCTGAAAAGAGTCTCCATTTGATTGATTAGTATTCTGGTCTTAAATTCTCATCTTGCTTCTATAATAAAGCAAAATCAAAATGGATGTTCTACAAATCTGAAAGCTGTTATCCATGTTCCTGTTAGGTCACTGTATCCCAGCTGAGAGAGTGAAGTAAAAGAAAGAAGGGTAAAATGGAGAAAATTATTGACATAATATCAATCAAGTTATTTGATTTGACTTTCCTACTTTCTTTGGTGTGCTCCAGGGACTCTGGATGAAATAATATATGGTCCCCACTTGCATTTCATCTTTCTTCACAGAGAAACTTCTAATGACAGTAGCAAGGGAAATGAATCATAACCAGAAGCCTACAAGTTTAGGAAATATCTCTTCATCAAAGTTTTGCCTCTTCAGTTTCAACAGTATTGAAATAAATTCTAAGTGTACTGCAATAGAGCCTGACTTCCTGTCCTCAGAGTATATCCCAGATGCATAGAAAACAGAGAAGACCCATGGAAAGTAAATAAGCAGAATGAAAACATAACATTCTATACACAAAAGCTATTTTTGGAAGGAAACAGGCATCTAATAGTCTACCTGAGGGAAGAATAAAGAACTATTTTTTATGTCAACACTGTATAGTACAGTCTCAAGAATCCTTTTGCATCCAAAAATTGTATCTTTTTTCACTAAATAATGCTCAATTGCTTAATTCAAAAAAGTTTCTTTCTCTACATAATGTCATTGATAGTAATCATACCACAGCTAACATATCTAAAACTCCTTTGAAAGTCCCAGATCAATGAAATAGATATAAGTGATTTTTCTATTCATCTATGTAGCAGAGACATACCTCAGAAATGCAGAATCTTAACCCCTATTTTGTCTATGAAGACTTTCTCCCCTGGATATTTTCTTTTAAGCCAACAGAATGAAAATATTGGATGTGGTGTTTGTGCTCAGCTGTAGAATTAAGGCTTTTGTGGGGTTATGAAACTGCTTGAACATAGGAGCCTGGTGGCATATGAAACAGACACATTCAGCTAGTGAACATGATACAAGAACTAGGGTTCAAAACTTTCTTTTCCCATTGCATGGAAATAAAATCTTCCTTTAATTTTGAAGTAATGTATCCTTTTGGAGTCAGTCCATTTGTGAAGGAACTAACATAGGAAGCCCCAAGAAGAGACTCTGTCTTTTCTGCTTGAAAATAATGCATTTTCTCTTAAATCATTCCAAATAAGATACAATGAAGATTTAAACCTGGATATCTGATACTTTAGCCATCCTTGCCTTTTGCCTTCACCTGAGAAGAATTCTACGGGAAACACTATCCCTTTTTTTTTTTTTTTTTTGAGAAAACAGAAAATTTTGGGAAATATCTGATGGTTGACATTACTTTTTTTGCTTAGCTTTCAATATGCTAGCACTTTCCAGATCTAGTCAAAGAAATGTCTAATAAGAAAATGAATATTACTAAGTTTCTTGAAGCTTACAGAGTCAAAGAAACTATTTCTTTCAGATGCAGATTATTGTGGCTACTGTACATAATCAAAATAAAACAGGACTTTCAAAACCTGAGTATCACAATGTACTCAAAAGAATTCAGTTAACATTATCAGATGTGTCAATGCTGTTGCATTTCTATCATTTTTCTTTGATTTGGTTTGGTGTAAACTGAGTAGATATAATGCAATTTAAATTTGAATTTACAGTTATTTCCCTTCAAGCTAGTTTGTGTCACAGCTATAATATTATTTAAATATTTATAATATTATTTATCTTGTTATCAGTTTAAATAATACTGAATTACTTCTTTTTCTACAAGTTTTAAATATTTAAAAAATATTTAAATCAAATGTTATTTAAACATAGGTTGGTTTTCTTGATATTAATGGAAGGATTAACTTTTTAAATGTGGCTTTTTAGAGAAAGACTAAGAGACTGCAGATATTCACATTTGAATCCATCTATTTCATTTTTTTTCTGTACGATTTAGAATCCTGATTTTGTTCAGATCTGTCAAAATATAATTATATTAAGCATCTAGATGAACAAATTAGAGTAATTCTGCAGTTTATACTCTGATTTGCTAGATTGGTTCAAATCAAATAGAAATTTCTTAGGAAAACATATTTCTGACAGCAATATTATAAGAGAGGAGCTGATAAGAAAATGCGAGAAAAGTACAAAAATTCTGCTACCTACAAGCTACAGAATAACCACAGGTCGCTGCTGAAAGGTAGTTGTGATAGTGTGATAATGTGATAATATCAGCAGTGTAGATGTGATAATATCAGCAAAAACAAATGAAGACTGCATATAGAAGAAAAACTGCAAGAAGCATAAAAACTGGGCACTGAAAATAGTATTTTTGCTGCTCTTTTCCCTGTAACTGTGTGAAACCAGGGAGTGTTTTTTTCCCCGTACAGCATGACAAAAATACCCAGTGATGCCTGACAGAGTGCTAAAATGTTCACTGCTGAGTTCTTCTCCTGTCAGCCTTGACGTTGCTTCTTACTGCATTCCTAGAAAGACTTCTTATGCAGACTAGGAACATCTCATTGAAATGCTGACGGATCATGCGTCATTTCAGCAAATGCCTCCAAAATGGCCTTTGAATAGACACAAGTAAGGTGTAGTTATAGTTGTATTTCAACCTGTGGTCTCGCCAAACTCCTCAGTGTCAGATTCAGTAGTAAAGAGATGAGATTACTGTGAGCTGTAAGATCTCCAGACTTCCCAGTCACCAAATAAATCTGCCTCAGTGCAGAACTGGGAGTCCAAGCTGACTCCTTCAATTGCCAGACACGTTCTCTCTGCATATGTTCCCTTCTCTAAAAACATAGTCTAACATTGTTTCTTGTAGCTGCACCCTACAGCTTGGCACCTTCCAATATAATCCCCTTGTATTTGCCAGATTGAAGAAAGGACTCCATTATGGTTACCTGTGAGGACATAGATTGGTAAAATTGATAACTGTGGTTAAACAACATGGTGCACTTGTTCTTGTTCAAAGGTAAAGATGCTAAATGGAGCTGAAGGGCTCGAAAGTAAGCTATAAGAGCCAAACTGGAAGCAAAGAATTGCTTGGTCAGAGTCTTCTGTTATAAGATCATATGCCCACATGCCAATTGCTTTGGATTGAATAAAAGGAGACATTGTTAAAAGAATTATGCAGTATTATTCTCTGATTTATTCTCTGTTATTCTCTGATTTCTAAATGTACTTCTTTGAAAAGAAAAATAGCAGTACTCTTTTAATGATTGTCTAGTCAAGAGCTAAAGTGCAATTTAGAAAAGCAACTGAAATCAAGGGACTGAAGGAAAAATAGCAAGGAGAAAGAATGAAACATGACAACATGTCTCAAAAGAGCTCTCGAAATAAAAGGTAGGGATAGAAATAGGAAACAAATACAAGAGTGGACAATCCTTTAGGCAAAAACTTTGCCTGATACACAGAATATAGGAAAACTGTTGGCTAAATTTGGAGGCCTGACCAGATAGGGTGACATATTATCATCCTGATACAAACGCTGCCTCTGACTTATACAATATGATGATAGCCACTTTGAATTTTAAAGTAACAAAGGAATAAAAATTAGATCAAAGCTCAAGAAATTCTGAACATGTTTCTGTTTAAATACAGAGGGGAAGTAGAGCTGCTCAGATTACATTTTAGGAAAGTTCTTTTTCCAGTCACTATTTTCCAGTCCCTTTTTCCAGTCACTATTTCTTTTTGCATGCTGATCTCTCAAAGGATTTTTTTTTTCCTGATATGCGACTGGCCCCATCCAGGTATTTATAGACACTGATCAGATCCCTCCTCAGCCTGTTCTTCCTCAGGCTGAACAGGCTCAGCTCTATCAGCCTTTGCTCATAGGGCAGATGTTTCAGGCCCCTGATCATCCTCGTAGCCCTGCGCTGGACTCCAGCAGCTCCACATCCCTCTCATATTGGGAAGCCCAGAACTGGACACAGTACTCCAGATGTGGCCTTACCAGGGCTGTGTATAGGGGGACGATCACCTCTCTCGACCTGCTGGAGACGCTCTTCTTAATGCACCCCAGAATCCCATTGGCTTTCTTGGCCACGAGGGTACTCAGCTGCCTCATGGTCAGCTTGTCATTTACCACGACACCCAGGTCCTTCTCTGCAGAAGGTCAATCCCCAGGAACTTAAGGAAAAAATTCTCAAGAGTGAGGGAGATAGCACACTGGAACAGGTTGCCAAGAAAGGTTGTGGAATCTCCTTCTCTGGAGATATTCAAAACCCACTTGGATGCAATTCTGTGTAACATGCTGTAGGTGACCCTGTGTGTGCAGGAGGCACTAGATGATGTCCAAAGGTCCCTTCCAACCTTAATTATTCTATGATTTTATGATGAAATAGTCAAACATTTCAAGCACAAGAAGCAAAATTTGAAAAAAAAAAATAAGAGCAATTATAACATATAAAATAGAAATATATTTATTTTATTAAAAAACATTAGCCACAGTCAAGACAGACAAAGAAATTTATGTGGATACATGAATGTACTTGTACCTGTTTTAGTGAGAGTAGATTACCAGAAAAACAGAACAGATGTAAAGAAAATATGAAGACTGTGTAAAGCAATGCGATCTGTGCTGCTGTGTTTTTTAACCAACAAGTACAAAATATGTAACAAAAGAGTGCACTTTGATCTGTTTAGATTATTGTTCCTTTTGTCAGATTTAGTTTCTATCATGAACAACATCTTTAGAGGGTTATGATGTGATTTTTACTTCCACATAGAGTCTCCTTTTTTTCAGAAGTTAAAAAAAAATACAAAAAGCACACATTAAAAATAAAATAAAATAAAACACATCAGTTATGTAGCTGCACATTAAATAACAGACCAAATGGCTTTAATTTAGGTGACAAATTGATATAATAATGTAAAATCACCTTCAGAGATTGCCTCAATGAACAACTGACCTCTTGGAAATGAAAAGATATAATCACTTTTTCCTTTGGAAGTCTCTCAAAACTTGTATTGAACTGTATTCCTTTTTCTTCTTTCTAAGCTACAGTGACAGTGAGCCCAAAATCACACAACTGGATACCAAAAGCTTTAACCAGTGTTTATATCAGTAAAAAAAAAAAAAAAAAAAAAAAATCCTAGCCTGAGAGTCCGTGGATATTTCTGAATATGAAATATTGTGTAATGTGGGATAGCAATCAGAAGGAAATGCTTTCTAGCATCTAATTTCCCATTCCAATAACTGTGGCTTCAATTTGCATTTTCATCTCTGACATATATTTTATAACATATATTAACTTTTTAAAAACCAGTGAATGAGATGTATATGAATTGCAGAAAAACACAATGGCTGGTCTGGTGCAATTGTCTTCAGCCAAAACACTTTCCCAAGAGAAACAGGCCAGCAACCCTTTTGTGGTATCTTTAGCAGGCTATTCTTCCTCTCTGCTGAGGTGGCGAAGGCATAATGAGGGTGAAGAATATCCTATAAAAATGGAAGCAGGATCCCAGAATATTGCAAACATTACAACTACTAAGTGCTAATATTAGAGCTTACTGCTTTTCCTTTAGAGAAGTGAAATTTAGGCTGTAGCTGTGAATAAAGGCATGCATATTGCTTTCTAAATTGGATGTGATTTAATTACATTCTATCCCATTTTCAATTCCCTGTCATTAGTTTTAGGAAAAGGCTTTGAATTTCTGTTCTTACGCAGTGGCTCCCTGCCACCTAAATGACCACTATTTCAACTAAGTATGGATGAGCAGACAAAGGGAAAGCTAATAATATTTTATTCCAGCACCACAGCACCCTCTGGTATATCTATAAAGAGTTCCCTGTGGAAGTGAATATCAATGATATCAGTATTTGCTTTTTAAGGAATGCATGTGATATGTCTCAATACTTTTTCCCATCATTCCTTTCTAGGCAGTGCTTTTTGCGGTCTTGTTTTGGGAAAGCATCAATCTACGGTGAAGATCCACCAATAAAGGCGATGGAAAAATGCTGAGCCCCGACGTGAATGCCCTTTTCAGCCCAACACTCCAAAGGTGCTTCCAGGGTCAATCCTGCTTTTTCAGAAATTGTTCTTAGATGGGGAGTCCATGAAGGCCTGGATGCATATAAACCAAAGCATATAAAGCAAAGGACATAATGGAAGATGACTATGTGTCATACTACTCTGATTAAATTTGAGCATCACATTGTTTTCTCTATTGTGTATTTTCCTTTATTTGTTCGGGTTTTTGTTGTTGTTGTTGTTGTTGTTTTGTGGGGTTTTTTTTGTTTGTTTGTTTTGTTTTTTTTTTGTTTTTTTGCATAGGCGGATATGATCCGGGCTATTGAATTTATCTAAGCTTGCAAGAATAAATCTTAGTGTATTCTTTTCTGTGATAAAATCTATCAATATAAACCAGTAGAAGTTGGTCCTCCACATATTTTTTCCACTGACTGCATTAATCGAAAGTTCATACCAAGTCAATAAAAGAAAAATTACATCCTCTCAATGCTCAGCTACTGCTTCAAAAGACAAGTTTATAAGAAGTAAATATATGTTCCTTGAAGATTTTCTGAATCTGTACTTAAATGCTGTGTGAGCTACAGGGTTTTTTGTTTTTTTTTTTTTTTTTTCACTTATAACTTTGAACCAAGAAAAATCTTCCAAGTAAATAGTAAGAAAAAATGCTTAAGGTAATTTTTTTATTGACAAAAATCTTCTTAGATCTTTTCTAGGTGTCTTCCTTGTAAACTATAATGTGTACATGTCTGCTTTCATAATGTAATGTCTTTACTTTGACTAAATCACTATTTTTTAAGGAAAAAATAAGAATTATTTTACCATTAATGCTGGCACTGGGAAAAAATAAGTCGTAGATGGAGATTACTACATTTAATATGTTTTCCCTTTGGTGTCAATTATTTCAAATCCAGGTTTCAGTTATGTCTATAAAAGTGTGGTAGTTATTTAGATCATGAATACCCTTCAAGAGATCAAAGACTACCAGAAGATTGATACATGCTGCAAAAATATATTCTTCTCCTTTCACTTATTCCTCTCAGATTCTTAAAGCAAAAGTCAGAAGAAACTGTTTCAGGCATAAAAATGAAAACTTTTCCTCCTATAAATCTTTGAACTTTTCATTAGAAAAAAACTTCTTGAAAGACAGAAAAAAAACCTACCTACACCTAACCAGTCTAGGAACAAAGACGTCAATACTACCTTTAGACAAGAATTCATAACCTAGTAATCCATTAAAAACATATTTGTATGGGCAGTGGGGATGAAAAAGTTATCTAAGTTCTAAACATTGTTGAGATTTGATCTTGGGTTTTCTGTTTTCCAGAATGACAAATTTCTTGGAGGATCATCTCTTCCAAAAAGAGTCAAAGAATCACAAGATGTTTAAGGTGGGAAGGGACCTCTAGACCTCTATAGTCCAACTTCCCTGCTCAAGCAGGGACACCCAGAGCATGAGGCTCAGGTGGCATCCAGGTGAGTTTGGAAGATCTCCAAAGAAGGAGACTCCACAGCCTCCCTGGGCAGCCTGTTCCAGGGCTCTGTTACCCTCCCAGTGAAGAAGATCTTCCTCACATGGAGATGGAACTTACTATGTTTCAACTTATATCCATTGCCCCTTGTCCTGTCATTGGCCACCACTGAGAAGAGTTTGGCCCCTTCCTCCCTACATTCTAACTTCATGTACTCATACATATTAATCAGATCTCCTCTCAACCTTCTCTTCTCCAGGGATAATAGGTCCAGCTCACTCAGTCTTTCTTCATGTGATAGATGCTCCACTCCCTTCATGATCTTGGTTGCCCTATGCTGGACCCTGTCTAGAAACTCCACATACTTCTAGTACTGAGGAGCCAAGAACTGCACACAATACTCCAGGTGCAGCCTCACCAGAGATGAGGAGAAGTGCAGAATCCCCTCCCTCAACCTGCTGGCAACACTTCTCTTGATGCAGGCCGGGATCCCATTTGCCTTCTTGGCCACGAGGACACACTGCTGCCTCATGGTTAACTTCTTGTAAACCAGGAATCCCTGGTCTCTCTCCGCGGAGCTGTTCTCCAGTAGGTCACCCCTAATCTGTACTGGTGCCTGGGGTTATTCCTCCCCACGGGCAGCACCGTGCACTTGTCCTTATTGAACTTCATGAGGTTCCTCTCTGCCCAGCTCTCCAGCCTGTCCAGGTCCCTCTGAATGGCAGCACAGCCCTCTGGAGTGTTGGCCACTCCACCCAGCTTGGTATCATCTGCAAACTTGCTCAGGGTGTACTCAATGCCCTCAGCCAAGTCATTGATGAACAAGCTGCTTCCTCTCCTCCCACGTGTACGACCATCAATGGATAATAGTCCCTGAGTTGAACCAGGCTGGGAAGTTTTCTGGTGACATCCCTAATCCAGGTCCCAGAAAGGCATCAGACTTCTCTTAAGGGAGAGTCTGGTCTTGTTACCAGGCCCTCTGTTCCCTGAATCAGGTAATCTCCCACAACGATAATGTGCCTTTTCTCCCTCCTGCCTATGGTGACAATATGTGGGGTTTGTGGAGTCCCTCATGTCTATCTCAGATCAGAATAAACTCAGCAATGCTCAGAACTCCAAGAGGGCATTGTCATCATCAACATTAGCAGAAGCAGTGGTTTTCGCACTGCTACATTTGGTGGTGTTGCTCATCATTTTCTGAATCTGCATATTAACAATGAGTTAATTTCAATGCTTAAATATTATTTCTCTTTTCAAAGACTGACTGCACTGTGTATGCCGCAGCTGCATGCAACATGATAGAGGGACCAATAAGAAAACTTTGTCCTTGTGTCAAGGGCTTCACAACCCAATTCTGACATTGATAAAACAGTTTAGGTACATAATATGCCAAGTGATGATGCATCTATAGGTCACAGAAGTGCTTCTGGAAGAGATCAGGAGAGAAAGCTGCCCTAAAAATAGGTATTCATATAGGATGAAACAGTTGAGAAGAGTTTTTTGCCATAGGAGGAAACAGAACGAATACAGTCCGTCTCATGTGTTCTGCACAGGGAAAAGAAGTCACTAAGTGCTACAAAAACAAGAATTTGGAGATCTCAGAAGACTTTTAAAGTCTCTTTTTTAAGACTTTTAAAAATTTTGAATTTAAATTTTTAAAACTTTTAAATTAAGACTTTTAAATTTAAGACTTCTAAATTCTGTTGTCTGAAAAGATATTGAATAAGGGCAATGAATGACAGAAATTACTGGCAAAATAGGGAAGTGGATGTTTCATTTATAGCTAAAAAACATAATAGAACTGTCCAAGATTTAATGTTTTCTTTTTGCTTTAACCCATCATAGCAGTTTTCAACAGCAGTTGATGCTTATCCTTACCCCAAAACTGCACATTACTTCCTAAAAGAAGGCAATACATTCGATTTCTTTTTTTCACAAACATATATTTTCTACTGCAATTATTGCAAGATGCAAGAGTTTGTTCAGTGAGAACATCTTCCCTTTCACAGTGGACCAGATGTTGTACACTGCTGCAGCATCTTGCAAAATGCTTTTAACACAACATCTCTAGCAGCATACTCATCTACATAATTGCTATTCCACAAGAAATCCAAGAATTTTTTAAAACATTTTTATCTGATTTAGGAGAGGACATTCAATTGTGAAATTTTTTAAGTGTCATCGGTTATTCATGGCTATCTTACAGTTGAAAAATGATTGTCTTACATTCATTCTCTAATGTGAAAACATAAGTAAGCTCTGATATGACTTTTCCAAATCATCTCTGACATGACAGGTCTGTTGTGGAACTAAATTTTATTTTTGTAAGGCACCAGTTTGAATATTTTGGCAGAAAAAAAAAGATGTGTCAGACATCTCTTTTCAGAATAAGACCTGAGCCTCCATATTCTGAAAATCATCAGCATCTTCACACAACTGGTTGGCTGGGTAACTTATCTGAGTTAAGCAAGGATCATTTTCAAACTTTTTTTGATCTTTTTATGCAATACAGCAATGTGTAGAACAGTAATCACGTACATCCCAGACCATTGCTCAGCCCCACAAAGTGCTCAGCTCTGCCAAATGATCGTTTTTTTACTGACATAATCATAATAATATAAATAATAAAAACATTTGTCTAATCAAAGGCATCATTTGGATTCTCTATACAAACAAAAGATAGGAGACTTCCAAAGAGTGTTTTCACACTGTGTCTCAAATACCTTACTTAGAAATGTCTGAGATTCGATGAGAATCTTATGCTAACAGTGCATTTTCTGTGTATAGCAAAATTCTTTGGAGAAGACTGTCATTGCAGAGGCATAATTTTCTCTTTACTCTTCTCAAAGCAATGAAGCTCAGTACCACTCCTGAAAAGAGTATCAGCTAATATTATTGGTTTATCTTCACATAACATCACAACTCCAAGGTTATGCTCCTTCAGTGGTTCACACAAATCTTCCAATGGACAGGCATTTTTAAATACATTTGAATTTTTCCTTTAGATTGCTTCCTCATTTTTCTGTGTACATAAGTAACTAGAAAAATATGTCCTGGGGAAAATAAATTAGTTGTAACAGCCAGCTGAATATAAACATATTTACATAGTATAATGACACTTACTACTGACTCGAATAGACTACTCAAAATCTTGAGCAGCCCTGTTTAATTTTTTTCTACCCTGAGCCACAGTATAAATGAGGGAGCGAAAAAAATCTCAGATTTCAGATAGCAGGGAGTGTGGCTATTTCTGAAGAATCTAGTCACTGTTTTTTTCCCACTCAGTGTCTTTGTTAGTAATTCAGTTCATAATCATGCTGAACATCCTCTGTAAATCACAAACACTAAGAACTTTCCTGTCTCTAGGGAACTGTGGCAAGTTCTTACACATTGTTTTCACCATGGTTTTGAAATCTCATTAAATTGGAGAAGCGGACATTCAATATCTATGAAGAGATAGCATGCCTTGAAGCATTGACTCATTAAGAAATCTCTACATATAAATGTCATCAGTTTCCATTTCTTCCAGATATTTTTACCTTTAGACAACAGAACAAGGTCAGTTATCAATTTCCTAACATAATTCAGAAATCTTAATTTGTCCTCTTTTCTTTATATGTGCATATAATTATAAAGTAAGTGTAGTTATATAATGATCAAATTCAAAAGCTGAAGGTTGACATAGGATCTGTAAATAGCTGGGTTTAGTAATTGCATAATTTATGGTAGCAGTAAAGGATATGCGACAAATTGGCCCAGTACTATCTCCAACTTCAGCATTTCTTGTGATTACCTAAGCCAGCTTTACAAGAACGCTTTGATGTAGACATCACAAACTGTGTAAACTGTGTTTAATTTCATATGTAAATATAAAAAAAGCTAACAATAACATAGGGAAACTTTGAGCTATATTTATCTTTTGGCCAATCAGCTTCACAAACATCAGCAGAAGAAATGCAATTATCTGCTTTTCTGATGTGCTTTTAGGCTCCAGATTAACTGGTCACCTAGTGAGTCCTGCCATAGACATGTATTTCTGAGAAAATGACTTTTGTTGCTATATTTTTGGCACAAATATCTGCCTGTCACTCTCAATCTCTGTTGTTGTGTTATCATAGCCATCCTGTTTTGAAAGGTTCATTGCTTTGTCACTTTCAGGGTCTGTGGTTTATCTCTGCTAGGGAAATGAAAGCATAAGTCATTCAAAGTAAACACGGCACAGCTGTTAAGAGAACTTTTTAACCACGTTAGGTAGGATTTGTCATGATCTAAACCAAAATGCTTTGTGTTGTGTGTAGCTTGCTCTATAACAGCAAAGCATCAGCCTCTATAATACACCCACTACTGGAGTTAAACTGAATCTGCTATCTGCTCCCCTGTATTAGAATTTTTCCATACTGAAAGTTGATGTCCATCAAGAATTAAATTAAACTTGATTTCCAAAGTCTGAGATTTATGTGTAGACAATTCAAGTAAGTATTTCCACAAAGTAAGCTTTACACGGCGACTTGCTTTTTTAAGAATGTGCAAAGCAGATGCTAACTGCCTTCCTCAACAAAGTCAATGCACCATATCTGAAAACTTGCTTCTATGGTACTGCAGTCAGTGAGAGGCTGATTGAAAGCATTTTGCTTATAGCATGTTAAAAGGCTCTCACTGGAGGATGAGACCCTAAGAATTTTCCAGGGACTTCAATGGTGCCAGAGTCAACCTGTGACTAAGGTCTGTAGTATATTGCAGAATATCACAGATATGGGTCAAAACTTGCATGAAAAATAAGATATCAATGTTTTTTGCTTGTTTATTTGTTTTGGTTTGGTTTCTTAATATAATAAGTCTCAATCGCAGCACTTCACACTTCTTACCATTATGAACAATTTACAGTTTATATGACTTAGTGTTGCCAGCAGGTCAAGGGAGGTGATTCTGCCCCTCTCCTCAGCTCTGGTGAGGCCGCACCTGGAGTACTGTGTTCAGTTCTCGGCACCCCAGTATAGGAGGGACGTGGAGCTTCTCGAGAGGGTCCAGAGAAGGGCAACCAGGATGATTAAGGGAATGGAACATCTCTCGTATGAAGAGAGGCTGAGTGAGCTGGGCCTGTTTTCTCTGGAGAAGAGACGGCTCAGAGGGGATATGATTAATATGTATAAGTTCAGGAAGGGAGAATGCAGGAAGGAAGGGGACAAGCTGTTTTCACTGGTGGCCAGCGATAGGACGAGGGGTAATGGCCACAAGCTGRAGCAYAAGAAGTTCCGTCTCCAGGTGAGGAGSAACTTCTTTACTGTKAGGGTGACAGAGCAGTGGAACAGGCTGCCCAGGGRGGTTGTGGAGTCTCCTACTCTGGAGGTCTTCAAAACCCGCCTGGATGCCACCCTGTGTCACATGCTGTAGGTGTGCCTGCTTGAGCAGGAAGGTTGGACCAGATGATCTCTAGAGGTCCCTTCCAACCTTAAATATTCTGTGAATTCTGTGAATTCTGTGACTTTGTTCCCAGTTCAAATACACTAATGCATGCATGAATGCCACAGGTGCAAGCAGCAATGGTCTCATATACCTATTAGTTTCTCTCAACTTAGAGATATTTTATTAGCTGTTTAATTTAATATTTTGTCTTTGTACAGGAAATTCAAAAAAGTATTTTTCTTTTTTGAATTGCACTTGAAAGACCAGCTGAGAAAAATCACTTGGAAAGTTTGCCACCCTTACTGTTATCTCAGCCAAATATTCAGGCTCAGACTCAGACTCAGGTAAAGAGCTTGCATCCTTGGATTTGACAGTGTTGTTGATAGCTTGCTCATATGTCCAGTCATGACTGTGCATGGATTTCAATGATGTAGTATGAATAAACCGTTAAAATATCAAGATAATCATAAAAAAACTTCTTCTTCCAGCATTCTTTATAATAGATAAATGCATATCAACAATAAGTAACAGAAGTTGCTTGCTGGAGTTTAAAAAATGCCGTGAACAGGATAGTAATGCAAACTCTTGTTCTTGTATATTTTACGTTAATATACTTGTTCCTTAATGACTAAGAACAGAATCCGGCTATAAAATGGATCTCACCCCAGTGTTCAGTCTTGTTACTAGGACTAGCTACTTGCCACCACAAGGGCATACATAACGAATGGAAAGTGATCAGTATCTTCAATATACTATACAAATGTATTAAGTAGTGATTTTATTTACTTAAAATTATCAAGGTCACAATTAGGAGTGTATGTTGGTTGTTCTTATTAGAATAAAGGAAGACAAAAAAAAAAAGGCCTATTTGCCTGATTTGTAGATGTTCCTTAGTACTACTAATGTAGTACTCATGTACTTCTTGTGTTGTTTCTATTCTTCAGACTGCTTGAACAGTGAGAGACTTATAAGTAAGTTCAATAGCACTGAAGCAACTGGGCTTCTAACTGACTTTCACATATTTTGGAATTCTCACTTGTAGCCCTGGTTTCATTGCATACAATGTGTCAAAAAGAAACAAAATTATCAAACCAGTCTTTACTGATGACCTCTGATTGATTAACCAATTTTAAATTCATGTTCAATATTCAGTAACAGACCAGTAGCCCAGAAGAATTAAATCTTCTACAGGTCTACTTCAGACTTTGCCATGGATGACAGCAGTTCATTTAAAATATTAGATTCAGTCATTGCTTTCCATTTATGCTAAGTTTGTCAAGACAGGCATTATGTTGGTACTGTTCTCCCCTTTTAACAAGCTGGAATGAGGCTGCAAATTTCTTCCATGAGAAGAATTTTCTTCCATGAGAAGAAATTTCCATTTCCTCTTCCATAAGATTCCTTTCACAGCCATTATGAGGTGCTAATAACATCTGCTTTTTGAGCAGAAAATGCATCATTTGTGAGAGAAGAATGAAAGTTATATATATATATAAATAAAATAAAAGTATATATATAAATTATATACATATATAAATATAAAGTGTATAAATATATATATATAATAATTTCAGATTTACTCTTGCTGCCACTGAAAATAAAAGGGACAACAAAGAGAATGCCTTTCTTACACATCTCTAGTATCTGACTACTGTTTTTCTTCCTCTAGATGTAGTGACCATAAACTTTTCTTTCAAATCAGAAACTTATCAGAAACATCAGCCTTGAAATTTCTTTCTCGAGTTGTCAGGCTATAGAATCTGATACCTAAAGCTGTTTGAAATTGTTTGCCAGAGATGAGAGCTATGGTGCTGATGATGATCCCTGCCTTTGAAAGCTTTTCAAGATAATAGTCAAGTTCAACTTTTGCTAAGACTGCCTGTGAACTTTGGGTATAATCTCTTTAAAGCTCAGGCTAAGCTCACCAAGCTTTGCTGGGTTTTCCTTCCCACTTTTTTTTTTTTTTTTTTTTTGCATTTGAAAAGCTTTGACAGTCTATTGAGGATATTACAGAGACCTTTTTTTTCTTCAGATTCTCCTCTGACAGAGGGGAGAACCAGAAAGTGGCACAAAGAATTTTTTAAAAAAAACTAAAAAAAAAATGAAAATTATTTTGAATGTTATTCCAGTACATGTTTTTGTTTTGCCAGCTTGGCAGGTTCTCTCAGTTTTGCCAGACTTAGGTCCTGATAAGAACCTGTGGGATGATCCATGTTTTGAGGGCATAACTATTCCATTTTAAATAGATACATTCAAATACAGATCAGTGTCTTTGACATCTACAGTGTCTTTGACATCCAAGTCTGCCACTGCAGTTTTACCTCACCTCAATTTTTTAAAAAGGAAAACTGAAATGAAAAATGATCTGTTTCTTCCCCATACAGATATGAGCCAAAAGGGTGTTTCTAGACTGACATAAAGTGTACCACAATTCTGTGGACAGTAGCCATTATAAGCTGCTCTCCTTTGGGACTTCGCTGTGTTGTACTAGCAAGGCCCTACAGGCTGCTTTAGAACCACCCTAGATGGTCTGTCATATGACTATATGAATATTTCCCAGACCAGCCTGTTATTTACATGGAAATAAAGATAATCACTGGCAGTTGCTTCTCCCAGGAATCCATGTTTGTTGGTCCAACCAATGCTGTGGCAAAGTAGGTCTGTCTCTGTTTTGTCCTGCCCCTTATAACTTTGTTATTTGATTCTTACTGTGTCCAAAGCTTTCTTGGCAATCTCTCAACTCATATTTCGCTCACAAGATTCCTCAAGACACAAAGTTCAGATCTGGCTGAGTACTTTGGACAGTATCTATCATTATCTGAAGAGAAATTATGCCTGGCACTACACTCAAGAGTATACATACACTGACTTTGATCAGATTAAAAAGAAAAAGAGTTATTCTTGCATATCTTTCAGCATAATAATAATACTGAAGAAAAAAAAAAAAAAGACCAAAGTAAAAGTCATATTTTCAAGCAACCTCTTAAGTTATGAGGGTAATTTAGTTGTATCTACTGCATTTAAAATGTATCTATATACAAATATGCTAATTTGTGTGTTGAAATATTAATATGAGCAGACAATATACATCTGGGAAATGCTGTAATTTTGAGTTCAGATTTCCTTTAAAATTTAGCTCTGAAATTTCACCATAAGAGATCATGAAAAACAATAAATGGATGATCATAGAATCACAGAATGGTTAAGGTTTGAAGGGCTCTCTAGAGATCATCTGGTCTAACCCCCCTGCTCAAGCAGGGACACCCAGAGCATGAGGCTCAGGGTGCCATCCAGGCACGTTTGGAAGACCTCCAGAGAAGGAGACTCCACAACCTCCTTGGGCAGCCTGTTCCACTGCTCTGTCACCCTCACAGAAGTGTGAAGAAGTTCTTCCTCCCATGCAGATGGAACTTCCTGTGCTGCAACTTACACCCATTGCCTCTTGTCCTATCACTGGCCATCACTGAGAAGAGCTTGACCCCTTCCTCCCTATATTCTAACTTCATGTACTTGTACATGAATCACATCCCCTCTCAGCCTTCTCTTCTCCAAGGAAAACAGGCCCAGCTCACTTAGTCTTTCCTCATATGATAGATGCTCCACTCCATCATCATGTTTGCTCTCCACTGGATCCTTTGTAGAAGCTCCACGTTCCTCTTATGCTGGGGAGCCCAGAACTGCACCCAATACTCCAGGGTGCAGTCTCCCCAGAGCTGTGGGGAGAGTCAGGATCCCCATCCTTGATCTGCTGGCAACACTCCTCCTGATGCAGCCAGGATCCCATTGGCCTTCTTGGCCACGAGGACACACTGCTCACTCATGGTTAGCTTAGTGTCAACCAAGACTCCCAGGTCCCTCTCTGTGGAGCTGCTTTCCAATAGGTCGACCCCTCTGTACTGATGCCTGGGGTTATTCCTCCCCAGGTGCAGGACCCTGCACTTGTCCTTATTGAACCTCATGAGGTTCCACTCTGCTCAGCTCTCCAGCCTGTCCAGGTCCCTCTGGATGGCAGCACAGCCTTCTGGAGCATTGGCCGCTCCACCCAGCCTGGTATCGTCCGCAAGCTTGCTCAGGGTGCCCTCAGTGCCCTCATTGATGAACAAATTGAACAGCATCGGGTCCAGTTTGACCCTTGAGGGACACCACTGGCCACAGGCCACAAACTGGACTCGGCCCCATTTATCACCACCCTCTGAGTTCTATCATCCAGCTAGTTCTCCATCCACCTCACTGTCCATCTGTCCATTAAACACTTTCAGAGCTTTCCTATTAGAATATTATGATGATATTGTTCAGGAGATAGAGCTGAGAAATTTAGTCTGAATGAATATTTTCCAATACAATTGATATTATTTCTCTCATATGAACTAAGGGTATTAAATAAGTTTAAAAGGTGGATCTGACTTTCTGTGTAACTGGAATAGGATAAACTAGTCTGGTGTGAGAAGTGATCAGGTTGTAATCACAAAGTGAATATAGTTTGGTATAGAATAAAATAGATTTTTTTTTCTGTGTGTTAGCAATATGGTACTGTAGCATGTTTCTAAACATATTTTTTCAAATATGTTTGTCAGCATTCCCACACAATATTGATGGAAATATATGAATGCATTTAGACTCTCTTACTTGTCCACAGCATTTTGTGAAATCCATATGGAAAACAGACTTTCAGTGCATAAAAAAAATAGTCATGAAATATCTTAAATATTTACAGTAGAAAAGCATTGCATCTGCTGTTTCAGAAGTCACTGGGAGAAAATCACAGATTTCTCTTTTAATTTGCACACCATTAAATCCCCATAGTTTTATATGTGATGTCATGCTAATGAAACAGAAAACAATAAAGCCAAACAAAAACAGAAGAAACGTGTCTTTGTAATCATAAGAAATTCTTGAGCAAAGTATACTCCACACACACATTGCCAATAGTATCCAATGATGCGATAAACCGATCTTAATGCATTCAAATCTAAACCATTCTAAGTCTTTAATGGAACTAGTCCATGGCGGATAATATTCATTTCATTGCGCCCAAATGATCTATGGAGCAATGCCACTTGTCTGACTCATGGCACTTCATTATTTCTGTGTATGCTACTAATTGCTTACAAATCTTACAAAAATATCCTTGGAGAGTGTTCAAACATTTATAGTCTGTTTAATTCATAAAGAAATTATGCTCTAAATATACCATTTTTCTGCAGAGTCTACCAGTAATAGGGTTTAAACTCATCACTTCATTCCTAGGAAGTGCAAGTCCCAAAAAATAATGCAATTCTCTAGAAGTTGTATACAATGCTCCTATGTAAGCTAGAACTCTCAAGGCTTAAGAAAAGCAGAACATACAAAAAGACCTTCTTAGAGCTGAACATATCCATAGGTTCTAATAACATTATATGTTCTAATAACACTATATTTTTTCTACATAACATGGATATAAAACTGTATTAAAATGTTGTATTCATCTTCCACTCACAGTCCTTACAGTTGCTCTTAATATCTACCAAGTTTAGTTTGCAAAGCATAATGAGATTCAGTGACATTAATCAACAACTAAATAGGAAAAACAAATGTCCTTAAAGTAATTTTTATGTGATTTTAAGTGGATAAAAAAATAAAACTACTCTCACATTCCTAGGAGGCATAGAAAGATCAAAGATGAGACATATAAAAAAATGATAATTATATGATTATATTGCTATAGGGTTAAACATGAAGAAAATGGTGAGAATTCAGCACAGAATTGATATGGATTATGCCAAATCAGAATTAAAATAGGAAAATAATTCTCAAGATTTTAGCCTGTGGTAAACTAATACTGTTTTTGCTCTTCTTGTATGGAGACTCTTTCTTTTTTTGGTTCTTACTTTTTTCAGATCTCAACTAAACCATGGTCTGAAATAGATAGAGCTATAACACTAGATCATTGCTGAGTTGGGAGATAGCTCACTGATGTACGGATACAAGCAATGAAATTTGACTTTTGAATATGAGAAGAAAACGAGGCATATTTGTTTTCTTCTAGGGTTTTATATGCAATTGAAAGGATTTGCAATTGCAGTCATATAACAGAATTACTGCAGGAAAGCTCTGTGCCAGAGACATAGACCACTTTGGAAACATAGTTGTCTTGTGGATTTAGCTCACATCAGTTTCTCCAAAACTGAAATAAAAAGATACGTATGTCCAAAAAAATATCTAGCTAGTAAAACCATGTCTGTTCAAGGGGCTTTACTATTATAACTATATCAGCAAAGGGAAAAAAAAAGTCTTCATGATACAGATTGGGAAAACAGTGCTACAGACCAAACCTGATACTACAGATTGTGTTTTGGGCCTTGGAACGAAAGTAAGAGTTTCTTAGCAAAAATGATTTGAGGTAACCAAACAAACTCACTCTGTAATCTGAGCAAGAGCTCACACCTACAGAAACACGTCTGTCTTATTTCATTTATATTGGTTTTCTAAATGAAATAAGCTCTACTGGCAAAAGGTTATTTTTTCATTTTGGTGGCTTAATTCCATCTACCTTAAGGTATTCTTTTCTTCATATGAAAGGTGGACATAATAGATGCTTCTAGTACAGAAGAACTCTTAATATCTTTCACATTGTATTTGAGTAGGACCTCTATAAATGTGTGTAGAAAGTGTTTATAACAGTATTTTTATTTCTTTTCCAGAAATCAGTACAATTGTTTCCATGTGTTTGTTTGTTATTTTTTTTAATCAGACAAGAATGTTTAGATTAGGCAAAAAAAAAAATAAAAAATAAAAAAATAAAAAAAGGAAGAGAAAGGGAAGTGTCTATTATATGTTTTATTGCTAATCTTGCTTTAAAATAAATACTTTTATGAATAAAAATTAGTCAGAAAATAAGTTATAAATATAGTGCATGATTTGTCCTGAGGGAGATTTTACAATCCCAGTAAGGACCAGTTCAGATTAATTTTTTCATTCAGGAAGCCAGACACACAATAAATCTGACTGAGATATATCTATATATGGGCATACATACCTTTAAATGAAAATACCACTCTCCCAGATTTCTATATCAGAGACTTCCAAAAGTGAGATTTCTAGGCTAAAGAGGATGTAAAAGTAAAAAATTCAAATTTGATAAACAATTATGATTTTGTATGACACAGATTTTGAGTCAATTTGCTACAAGATCAATACTTTAGCAAAATTCAGAAAAAAAATTCTGTTAATCCTAAGCATATATTTCTAATAATTAATGTTAACAGAAAGTTGAGAAGAGATTAACCTGCATACCTCAGAAGTATAACTCAATATCTCCTGGATTTTAAATCTTAAAATGAGAAAAAATAGTCATTCTGTAACAAAACTAATTTAATCCACTCCAACCAAAATATTAGGAGCAAGGGTCAAGACATATGAAGGGAAAGCATTCAAGAAAGAGGAAAAACTGCTATGTAAAATTCACTATATTACATTCCTAAAACACACCAGAAATTTCAGTCAGAGATTGTGGTTAAGAGAAGTGTGCACTGCAAAGTGACAAAGTGACAAGGTGGTGATGTGATTTTTGATAAAAGTGGCTTTGATATAAAGGAAGTCCTAGAAATGACACTGCATAAATGTTCACATTCTCAAGTCTGCTCATGTTTTCCTTCAAAACACCATTTCCAAGCTCACAATATTGTTTCAATATTTCCTTTTCCAAGCTTTAAGTTTTCATACAGAAGTAAATGCAGAATTCTAAATGTTATAGTCAGCACAAATTGATCTAGATTTTCCTCCTCTGCTCCCTTGGCACATCCAGAAGCACATGAAATTATGTTGCTGATGGAAAACACTACAATAAAAGAAAAATGAACTATATGTCAAAATAGATTACTGTACAGTGGAAACCAATAGATAAACTACAAGTTCTGACTGGGCCATAGCTAGTGGCGCCTAACCACAAAATCAAGACATACACAGCAGGGCCAAATATGAAATAAAAAATTAATATCTGACCTTGTTTGAAGATGCATGATTGAAACCCAAGGGCAAACTAAATCCAATAATGACCAATTATATGACCAGAAAAAGGAATAATATTAGACCTCTCTGGCAAATTTCATAAAACAGCCTAAACACATTCATTTTCAGTGAACTAGGAAGAGCTAATCTGTAATTAAAGCTTTACAAAATTTATGACTGTCTATATGAGAGAATGTGTAGCCTGAAAGCCTTGACAAACTAATGCAAGGTCAAAGTAAGAGAGACGAGTAGTTCTATTAACACAACAAAAGAGCACATATCAAAGCAATCTCTGGAACAATTACAGCAACTAAGATGCTACATGTCAAAAATGAACAGCCACACAAAGCAGTGAAAAAAAGAGTCTTAGGTTTATGCAGAAGAGAAAACCCCAAATTTCCCTATTATCCTGCTGATCAGCAGCATAGTTGATACATGCTCAGCAACTGAATGGAATTCACTCGTGAAAAGAAATTTCATATTACTGCTGAACGTGCAATGTAGGGGAATTAAAATATATATATATATATAAAAGAAAAGACTTCAAAGGCAAATGGCATTCCACAGACCAAATCCGTATCTGTCTGTCTATGATACCAATGAACGCTAAATGGAAATGGGGTGATTTGATATGCTGCTGCTGGGATTAGTTCTGCTAGCCATACTGTGCTGTCCTGTAACGTTAACTGTGTTGCAGTATGATCCAGCATCCATGTGGACAGTGGGGGTCTTTCCTTTCACTGAAATGGGAAATGAATCACCTTCTTAATAAGAAAGGAAGTGTGCGGGAAAATGACAAACCAAACATTGAAGGTCATTCATTATCACTGTTTTCAGTCTAGCAATGTACAAAGTGGTTGCATGGCCCTATTATCAACCTGAGATGGAAATCACAGCATATCTTCCCTTCTCTCAGCTTCACCAAGGAGGAGAATGGGCACTGGTCAACACCCAGACCACTATATTCCCTCTCCTGTATTTTATGTATAAAATGAACAGTGACACAAAACAAAAGACCTAGGATATTGCTCATTCCTTGTTGGACAGAAGTCCAACGGTGTGAAGAGATGTAGATATGCAGAGCCTCCTCCATTCTGCATACATTAGTCTGTAGCATGTCATACCATAAATAAATTTCCCTGTGGGTTGAATAAAACATGGTTCTTACTGTTTACTTAAAACATGACTCTTACTGTTTTTCCTTTATATAGTTTTCAGCAATATCTCTAAAAACATTGATCATAGAAAACAAATAATAATATGTAGTGACTACTTTGTTAACCAACAGGTGACCCAGATGCCTCTTTTAATGTCTCATGGCAGTTTTGTGTCATTTTTCTGCCAATATTTCCAGTGCATTCCACTTGCTTGCCAAACATGAGATTTTCCTGCCTTTCTTGTTTCAAAGGACATTCAGAGGGAGTAATCTCACCTATGCTTGGTCACATAGAGATGAGCCCTCTAGCTTAATATAGTCATGTAGCCTCTCTTCTCAGATGGACAATGTTGGTCACTTACAAAATGAAATCTCTTGTGTTAGGCACTCATTTTGGGATGGCACTCATTTTATTACCCTCCTGAAGCACCTCATTTTTATGCTGTTGGAAGAAATCACTCTACTCGTTTTTGTGACAATGCTACTTAGAGGATGCAATCTTTATATATATTGCTGCTGTGGCTAGGCATGTTTTGATGAAACTCATGTTAACTGACCACTCCATGATTGACTCTATACAGTCACAGCCTTACACAACTATTTTTAAAATAGCTATAAGAGCTAATATGGTATGACAACAGTTTAATCACGATGGAATTGAGCTCAGTGCACACTAAACATTTCTCTACTTTCTAATAGAGTCTACTGATGTTATTCTCACAGCAAAATAGCATCTAGATACTGTTCTTTAAGGAATTATTGGAGCTGGAGCTAAGAGGATTTATAGGACTAAGAGGACTTGGAGCTGTGAGGACTCAGTACAGAACATATAAAAATAAAATAAAATAAAATAAAAAATCAAAATATGAACATAAGAAAAGGAAATATCTGTAGCAGGATGCATAATCAGACAAGGGTTCTCATTACTGAGGATGTCAATAAATCTCACCTTCAATCTTTCCTTACTCAGAAATAGAATACTTTGCTTGGAGAGCTGCTAGAGATTTCATTCACCACATCTTGTACTGCCATCCCTAATGATAGCTCAGCAATATACAGAGTTATAGAAAATAGGAATAAAGGATGCTCTTAGAGGGAGTTTTCTAGCAATTATCTCTCTTTTCTGAAGGCAAGTTCATCACAGGATTTTTTTTCTGTATGTTAGAAGAAAAAAGTAACAATTCATAATGTCTGTAAGTCCTGTGTTTTCAAAAACATGTCTATTGACAAAAGTTTATAAGATAATAAATAGCATTTCTCTTTTTTTATAAATATTTGAGATACAAATAATTCAATACATTCATTTTTTATAAATTATCAAAATACTAATCCATAGTAAAAACAGTTTGCCAACTTCTAGAAGTTAAGCTTCATCTAGCTTTATTTCTCCAAATCAATGATCTCTCTTTCCATTTGTTAAAAAAGAAAGAAAAAAATCTGTTTTCATTGTAGCTGCGAAGTAGAGAGCCCACAAGTATATATTAACAGGGTTGAAGTTCAAAACATTTTAACCAACTTTATACAAACAGGTGTTATTTGCTCTGAGAATGGTCCAAAGATTTAATCATGGCAGTATGATTCTGCTTTGAAAAGGCTTCTGATGGCTTATTACAGCCATCATGGGATGAATGGGATGAATGATCACACTTTTCATGGACATTCCTCTGCCTACATCACTCTGTAGAATATTCATAATACAGAAAATGCAGTTAGAATAATTTAGTGTTTCTCATGAATAATAAATTATATAACAATTTCTCATTCACACTACTCTTGTTAAAATATACAGCAGAATCTTGTTTTGATACATTTCTTGTCACTTCATAATGAAGCTGGTAGAATTTCTGTGAGCTTAAAAGGGAAGATTCCCTAGTGCTAATTTTAGTGTCTTTGGCCATGTTTAGCATGTTTAGTTTGTTTCAGTCTGGATCCTGTTGGATTTTACCATCAATAGCTCCATTGTCTTCCTGGAGAATCTGCTATATGTATAGCATGTGGGTATGTAAATTCCCTAAGGATTTTTTTGCTTATTTTTTTCTTAATTCACTAATGATTAGTTTCATGTAAAATGCCTTATATAGTAAATGAATATTTTCCTTCTTCTTCTAGTACTTAACTTCATATCCAAGCTGAAGCACTGAAGTTTCTAAGGTCTGTGAAGAACTCAAGTACTTTCCAAATTGTGATTGTCAGAACATCACAAACACCACATTGGTGACAATCAAGCATATCTTCTGAAATTATTTATCATTTATATTTATCATTTATATTTATATTTATCTTCAGGAGAAGGCCATCTTCCTTGCATTCCGCCATCTCATTTCACCTGTCCTATATTACTTTCTGTTCCCCTCTGACAGCCAAAAGTGTATTAATCTAGCTGCCTGTTAATGCCTGTCCCTCATTATTGTCCCCCATTACAGCAATTACTGAAGTAAAATGAGCTTCCTCTAGCAGTGGAAGAATTGATATTGAATAAGAATTAGAAACACTTTTCTTCTCTTTCTCACATGGATTCTTTTGTGGACAATTAATACTCTTCAAGTTGCCTTTGCAAGGGTGCCTTGGGAGAAGGACAATGGACAAGTTTAAGGCTCTTCAATGCAAAAATCTCATTTGTTTTATTCTGTTAGTATTTCCCAAATTCTCCCAGTGATGATCTGTTCTCTTTACTTTATGATTCCTTCTTTACTGGTGTTTTTGGCAAAGGAATGATCCCATGAAACATAAATGTACAGAGTGGGAGACAATGACTCATTCTATGTATGGTATTTGCATGTGAGTAGGAGCCACATGCACACTCAGAGGGACTGCAAAGAAAAAGAAACATATTTGGGGAAATTAGTTCAAATGATGCCTACACATTTGGGATTGCTAAGACTGAGAATATGAACCATAGCAGTATTACCTAAAGATCAAATTTCCAGTGATACACATTTAGATCATGATATTAATACATTTGGGGTCTTATTTAACAGAAATAAAGTATAGCGATGTATAAAAATACATACTTTATATAGGATACCTTAAAAATAAGTCCTTAAAAATAGTAATACAGGAGTCCTACTACAAGCCAACAATCATATCTTTATTAAGACCTGTGTTAATTTAGCAAACCTCAGTTTAATCAAATAGGGATATTATTCCCAGGAATTTCTCTGGCAAAGGAATCCACTAGAATTTGAAGATTATCCAAACACACTTTAAAGAAATTTATAGCAAGGATGACTGACTAAAGAAAAACGTTTCTGAGAGCCTTGTACGGGGGAGGGGGAAAAGTGTGAGAAAAGAAGAGAGAATCACTTTCTCGTATGGGTGAGTAGGAGATTTACACCTGTCCTCAAAACTAGAGGTGAGTAGAGTCATGATCCCTACTGTCATGTTGGCACCTACTTACTTTCCTTTATTTTTTCCTTTCTTCTTTTCTTCTACATCGCTCTTTCTCTTTTGCTATTGAAGAAATTATACGAAAAAGGTTTTTAGAAGAGAAAAGGTGTTTGTAGTACATCTACTACAGCTTCATCTGTTCTGGGACCATGCTAGTGTCCAATCCACATTGTAAACCCCAGCACATTAAGTGGGGCATTCAGAGAATTCTCCTCAAAAGTGCTTTCCAATTCTCAACTTAAACACTAATGTGGATATACCTGGGACATATTACAGTCATGAAAATGAATTTATTTTTGATATCTGTTGGTAGTATTAGACAGAATAACTCCTGCTTTTTATGATATTAAACCTCATAGCTTTCATTTATCATTTTATCATTCATTTTATCTCTTTCATTTAAAGAGATATTCAGCCAATGAAACAAAATCAAAGTTTTCTGTCACCAGAATGACTAACTCTGGAAGAGATGAGATAATTCCCAGTAAAGGAGACATGAGACTTTTTCTTAACCTCTTGGAAAATAAGCAGGATACTCTAAAAGATATGATGATCTCCTTCTGCATTTATGTGACAGAGAGAAAATGGCACCCATATTTCTGTCACATTTGAAATGGCATATACTAGAGACCAGATAGAGAGAGATATATAGATAAGAGACAATAGATGATGAAGCACATGAGGCACATGAGCTGTAGCCATTATCCTCTCCGATTCTAACTGCTCGAGTTTCCACTCTACTTAATTAGGAGAGGATATCAACTATTGTATTCAGGAACTTCTAGGTTACTGTGTTCAGCAGCAAGAGAGAAGAGAAGATGAGGGTTTCTGTAATGCATGATGGATCTCTATACTAAAACTAGGAGCTTCAGAGTACTGCAATAGTATTTCTAAGCACCTTACACCATTGCTTAGCAAGTTTATAAGAAAAAGGCTCTACCAATTTTTTATTTATTGTTATCCAAACCGTAACAATGTAAAAACAACAAAAAAATCCATTTTATGTCAGATACACATTCATAAACATCTGTCTGTCATTTCTGGCAGAAAGGATTGCCCAATAAAAATGTTTCTGAATTGGCCAATTGGCCAGGGAAAGAAGGAATTTCCTACTATTTTTTTTTCTTTAGATTTATTCCTTTAGTCTTGATATGTTATGTGCTGTGAGATATGAGATTATTCCTACAATAGTCTTTCCTATGTAAGCTTCAGTTTGTATGATTCTATGAATTCTATGAATTCTATGAGGAAGGCAATTGAGCCAAGCTTCTTTGGAGAAGGAAAGGTATCCAAAGTGTGCTTCCCTTTACCTTTCTCCCTCTGCTCCCAGACTAGGCATCAGTACAGATTACGGGTCGACCTGCTGGAAAGCAACTCCACGGAGAGGGACCTGGGAGTCCTGGTTGACACCAAGTTAACCATGAGTGAGCAGTGTGCCCTCGTGGCCAAGAAGGCCAATGGGATCCTGGCCTGCATCAGGAGGAGTGTTGCCAGCAGGTCGAGGGAGGTGATTCTGCCCCTCTACTCAGCTCTGGTGAGGCCGCACCTGGAGTACTGTGTTCAGTTCTCGGCACCCCAGTATAGGAGGGACGTGGAGCTTCTCGAGAGGGTCCAGAGAAGGGCAACCAGGATGATTAAGGGAATGGAACATCTCTCGTATGAAGAGAGGCTGAGTGAGCTGGGCCTTTTTTCTCTGGAGAAGAGAAGGCTCAGAGGGGATATGATTAATATGTATAAGTTCAGGAAGGGAGAATGCAGGGAGGAAGGGGACAGGCTGTTTTCACTGGTGGCCAGCGACAGGACGAAGGGTAATGGCCACAAGCTGAAGCATAAGAAGTTCCGTCTCCAGGTGAGGAGCAACTTCTTTACTGTTAGGGTGACAGAGCAGTGGAACAGGCTGCCCAGGGAGGTTGTGGAGTCTCCTTCTCTGGAGGTCTTCAAAACCCGCCTGGATGCCACCCTGTGCCACATGCTGTAGGTGTGCCTGCTTGAGCAGGAAGGTTGGACTAGATGATCTGTAGAGGTCCCTTCCAACCTTAAATATTCTGTGAATCTGTGAATTCTGTGAATCTGTAATTATAGTTGGTCTTTGGGCTAGAAATATCCAATTAATATAGGAAAATATCTTTTCTAACCATTTAGAAATAATGGCATTACAATTTTCTAAGAATGTTTTTGATCTTGCAGAATTCTCCACAGCATTCTCCACATGTACACTGCTGATAAATATCCACAGAAATCTTCAAAAAACAATTATTCTAGACTGGAAGGAGACAGGAAATTAGATAAATAATATAGCCTGAATACAATAAAATAAAAAATTAAATATAGACAGAATAAAAAAACACCAAAATAAATACAAAAATAAATACAAAAATAAATACAAAAATACAAAAATACAAAAATACAAAAATACAAAAATACAAAAATACAAAAATACAAAAATACAAAAATATAAATGGAGCCACAGTAAAAGTTTCACATTCATTTGGATAATTTAAAAGTGTTAGCATTTCTACAAAAATGCTAACATTTTCAGCTGTAACTATAAGCTTTGATTGGCAGAGGAAGCTAATAGGAGTTCATTATTCATTACATGTACAGATTAGATGTACAGTCTTTGGCCATCTACCTCTGTTAGTATAGAAGAGTTATACAACTAAATCCATATTCATTAAGAAATCTGATGCTTTCCATGTTATAATACCTGATCTTTTTATTATATTTCTTATTATTAGGTCTATCTTAACCTAAAGTCACAATAAATTCTCTGTATATATTACACAGTATGACTATAGTAAATATAGTATTTGTCAAGGAGGAAAATACAGATGCAGATATAGCAGGTGCTATATTGCTAACAGAAAAAGGGATATTCATGGCAAATATTACATTCAGATACAATCAAATGTCTTCAGTGTGAGAGGAAATGAGCTTGTTGATTAATCTCTCAGAACACCTTCTTCTGCATGACCCTATTTTACATCATTGTAAAGTCTTTGCTCTGCTAAAACTATCTAAAATTTATGCTAGCATTTTAAAATCTGGATGACCACTGCAACCAGTTTGTGGCATTATGTATGACTCGTCAGATTCCTTAGCCTTCTCAGGTGCAACAGTGATCAAATCTGAGTTAAGAGCAAGGGACACCAGCCCTGTCTGTCATATTTCGGAGTTCACTTGCTGTGTGATAGAAAGCTTTGTACAAGCCAGAAGGGAACTGAATCCCTGAAATTCAGGCCCCGGTAAGAATAGCTCTGTCTGTTGCAAAATTCTCTGATAAACAAAGGAAAGTATATAGATAAATCCAAAACAAAATTTATGTTTTTTTTTTTTTTTTTTTTTTGTTAGTCTCAAGAGCAGCAACATAGAAAGCTGCAGCCAGTGGGACTGATGGGAAGACTCTGAGCAGGTTGGGCATTAACAATACTTGTCTAGAGTAAAAGAGAGAATCAACTTGCTAGTAATCATTTGTTGTTTCTGTCTTTTATTTGTTTCTTTGGAAGCTGTTTACTAAGGTATTATTAAACAACAGCTTTAAACTTGTAAGATTATATTAGACAAAACTGTGACAATAAGAATCCTACTATAGTTGGATTCATCTATATAAAAACATACACACAGACATCTCCATTTCCTGTGCCTTTTATCAATAGAAATAAATGAGATTAATTTCTCCTGAACAGAGGCAGACCTTTCTTTTCCTCCCCACATTTTCCATTTCAGGATTTTCCTCTCATTTCCTATAGCTGCTCTCTGACTGGTTAAGGCAAAAGCCCTTCCATACAATATAATATTGTATATATACATTATGTGTATATACATTATATTATGTGTATATACAGTATATACATTATGTGCTGTGGTCAAGGAGCTTGGGTTGAAAATGAGGTTGAGGAAAAAAAGCATCTGACAAGGTAATGAGTTATCTGATGTTATACCATTAATATTTTGTAGATGAAGTTTACAGATTAATTACTCTATTTTTTTAAGTGAAAATAATAGGCATAGAATCACAGAATCACAGAATATTCAAGGTTGGAAGGGACCTCTAGAGATCATCTAGTCCAACCTTCCTGCTCAAGCAGGCACACCTACAGCATGTGGCACAGGGTGGCATCCAGGCGGGTTTTGAAGACCTCCAGAGAAGGAGACTCCACAACCTCCCTGGGCAGCCTGTTCCACTGCTCTGTCACCCTCACAGAAAAGAAGTTCCTCCTCACCTGGAGACGGAACTTCCTGTGCTCCAGCTTATGGCCATTACTCCTTGTCCTATCGCTGGTCACCAATGAAAAGAGCTTAGCCCCTTCTTCCCTGCATTCCCCCTTCCTGAGTTTATACATGTTAATCATATCCCCTCTCAGCCTTCTCTTCTCCAGGCTAAAGAGGCCCAGTTCCTCATATGAGAGATGTTCCATTCCCTTAATCATCCCGGTTGCTCTTCTCTGGACCCTCTCGAGAAGCTCCACATCCCTCTTGTCCTGGGGAGCCCAGAACTGCACACAGTACTCCAGGTGCAGTCTCACCAGAGCTGAGGAGAGGGGCAGAATCACCTCCCTTGACCTGCTGGCAACACTCCTCCTGATGCAGGCCAGGATCCCATTGGCCTTCTTGGCCACGAGGACACACTGCTGCCTCATGGTTAACTTAGTGTCAACCAGGACTCCCAGGTCCCTCTCCGTGGAGTTGCTTTCCAGCAGGTCGACCCCTAATCTGTACTGGTGCCTGGGGTTATTCCTCCCCAGGTGCAGGACCTTGCACTTATCCTTATTGAACCTCATGAGGTTCCTCTCTGCCCAACTCACCAGCCTGTCCAGGTCCCTCTGGATGGCAGCACAGCCCTCCGGAGTGTCGGGCACTCCACCCAGCTTGGTGTCGTCTGCAAACTTGCTCAGGGTGCACTCCGTGCCCTCGTCCAGGTCATTGATGAACAAATTGAACAGCACCGGGCCCAGTACTGACCCCTGGGGGCCACCACTGGCCACAGGCCTCCAACTAGACTCAGCTCCATTTATCACCACCCTCTGAGCTCAGCCATCCAGCCAGCCCTCAATCCACCTCACCGTACACGTGTCTAGTCCACTCTCACGGAACTTCCGCATGAGGATGGTATGGGACACGGTGTCAAAAGCTTTGCTGAAGTCAAGGTAGACAACCAGTGTCAAAAGCCTTGCTTAAGTCAAGGTAGACAACATCCATGGCTCTCCCCTCATCCAGCCAGCTAGTCATCCCATCGTAGAAGGCTGTGAGGCTCGTCAGACATGACTTCCCCTTGGTGAATCCATGCTGACTGCTCCTCAGCACCTTCTCCTCCTTCATATGCCTGGAGATTCTCTCTAGGATGAACTGCTCCATCACCTTTCCGGGGATGGAGGTGAGGCTAACCGGCCTGTGTGTAGAGGCATTTGAGTGGGGCTCCCAATGTGCCTCTCCTCCTTGTCAGGACAGCTGCAGCCTGTTACTCAAAAAAACTGCCTTTTATTCTACTAAAAATTTTAAATGAAAGGACATTATATTTCTTACATTTTTAAGCCAACTTTATTAGATTTCAATGTTTTGTTTTCTTTCTTCCATTTTGTCTCTGAATTGCCTTTACATGATCAACTAGATTTGCTTTTAGTATGTCTAATCTCAATGACTTGCTTAAAATTCCACTTTCAAACTATTTTCACAAATGTTGCAATTGAGCTGGCTCTAGCCAAGTATTCTTCCATTACCATCATGATCAACCTTCTCTCCATCATTTATTCACATAGCTGAAGGAAAGACAGAGATTGGGGAAAGGAGGGCTTGCCTGGTTTACAGTAAAAAATTCTGATTGCATAGCACTTTGACCTGTTATTATTTAAGTTAGTAGGAATTTTGCTGCTGATTTAGATTCCTATTGGTTTAGAGTTTATTGTTTTAATAAAGACCATTTTTTTTTTTTTAATTCCACATTGTATTTTTGGAAGGGAAATCAATCTAGCTAGAGTAGTCACTTTTAGAATAAATACAATAGTAAGCTGTGAAAATGTACATATATAACCATCAAAATATTTCTGAAAATCATTACACTATTCTCCCCAGTATCATCATCAAAAGGCTCCCCATAACATGAGTGCTGACTGCTCTCTATTTCCTTTGATTTTAGTGGGAATTGGAGAAATCAGCACCATAAAAAAGAAGTCTTACTACTTTATTGCACTGCACTTCAATACTAAAACTATGGGATTTCTACCATGTTGATAATGAGTTAAATTTAAAATGTACTCAAGCCTCAATATTATGACTAGACGATCATTTCCACATGCAATATGGGAATCTTCCAAGCACTTTTATCCAGTCTTCTAAACATATGTTGTGATGAGTTCACACAATAAATTTTTTTTTTATACTGTGTTCCTCAGCTCTGAAATCAAAGACACTCAGTCATTAATTCCACTGTTCAAAAAACAAATCAAAAATTATACATTTAATAAGTATTTGAGATAACAATGACTTCATTACTATGCAAATTACATAAAACTACAAATATACAGCATCTGTGTAATATGTATATATATAAGTTTATGTATGCATATACATATGCATTATGTATGCATATACACAAACTCATACTGGTGTACCAGTGTTATCGACAACTATTTCACAGAATCACAGAATCACAGAATATTTAAGGTTGGAAGGGACCTCTAGAGATGGTCTCTAGAGATGGACTCGGCCCCATTTGGGTTTAATTAGAGATTCACTGTCCAAATCTTGGCCATTAGTTCCGCTTTCTTGGTTGTAGGTAGCAAGCAGTTGGTCTTAATCTTACAGCTAATCCTCTGAAAGGACCATGAACAGCTACAGCATCTGCTGTTGCTATGAAGGCCCTGCAAACATCAAGGGTAGCCTTGAACTTCACAGCTCAGCATAGCAGATGTGAAACCTCACCTTCTAGCTGAAGATTTGGTGATAATAAACTGATCATAGTCTTGGAAGGCTATTTCATTCACCCTCCTGAAGTACTGATACATTTCAATAATTTCATACCACATGACTTGCTTTTGGGCTGCAACCAAAACATTTGTACATCAATGAGATTGTATAGCTTCTGTGAAATAATTTGATCTCTTACTGCTGCTGTTGCTGCTTACTCTATCCTAGCTAAAGCAAGGATATAGGGAAAATAGAGTCAAACTTTTCTCATCTGTGCAGTTATAGAATAAGGTGCAGTGCACGTGGAAAATTCCAGTTCTATATAAGTAAAACAAGTTACAATGAGAGGGGTCAAAGAGTGGAGCAGGCTGACCAGAGAAGCCTATGTTTTGCAACTTATTCACGTGAAAATAAAAGAATCATATGAAACTGAAGTAATTCATACTACAGTTTTGAGGTTCCTCACTGCAATGTATAGGCAGTATATATTTACACTAGTGCAAAGTATAATTTGAAAAGTATTCATGCAGATGTTTCAAATATTCAAAGTCAGTTTGGTTGTAAAATCCCTCAAGGATTTAATTTCATCTTCCTTTTATCTGAAGGATTCATCAGCAAATTCAGCACTAGGTGGCAATACCACAGGACATACCAAACTATTTGGATAGCTCACTCAGATGCAAGAATTGCTTCCTTTGCTGTCCAAGGGACTTGGAAAAGTGCACTCAACAGAATGAGCCATTGCCCTTCATTCATTCTAAGTAAATGTACAATAAATCTTCATTACATATTTAATAAATTTAAATGAAATAGCCACATAAGCCTTGCTAGATCTGGATTTAGGAGACAGAAAGAATGGGATGGAAGTAGTATTCAGGCTAAAACCTTCGGGCTTCATACAACTTTGTGGCTTTCGTTATAGAGGATCCTTAGGGCTCACTCTTGCAGAGTGCTGAGTTACCTCACCTACCACTAACTTCAAAGGGAGTCTAAGGCACTCAATGCCTCACAGAATAGAGCTTAAATCTGTCGACATGTTTAAACTACAGACATTTATTTTTAATGAATAAAATAACATTCCCTTCTATCCTCTCCCCTTTCACTAGCACTTTTTCTCCTTTCAGGACTGATTTAGAGAAGTGTTAAGTACAATGAACACTTACTCCTTTCCTTTTCCTGCACCAATTATTGCTGACAGGCTCAGGGCCGAATAGTTCAGAGGATTTCTTTATCGTGTGGGTGGTCCTGGGGTTGCAGTGCTGAAACTTAGTACTAAATTCAGCTCTGCAGAACATCAGGCACAGAAGCAGAAGTAAAGAGAGGACAAAAATAGTTTTTCATTTTTTTTCCTAAATATACATAAATTTCTGCTTAGGAATTAAATAATTATCTTATAAAATTCAGCATCTCACTATCTGTCCTTAGCTTATATTAGCTATTTAACTCCAGTCTAACCTCTGACATGGGAAGATAAAAGAAAATACTGCACATACAGGGTTGTGATTAAATGCTTCATCACAGTGGTGAGCTGTGAATGTCAGCTACAGAAGAGCAATGAATTAATTTTCTGCATTGGTTAAGAAGGTAGTTTCAACAACTACCTTTCGTTTCAGAAGTACAGTTCTACGTGGAAGATATCTGATGTTATGTAAGATAATTTCATGCATATATTCATCACTACTGGCATGATGAATGCTTAGGAGAAGGACTAAAGTGCTGTGAATGGTTGTAATGGTCTTAAATAGAAAAAGTCAAGCTGAGTGGAGTGGCTGACACTCCAGAGGGTTGTGCTGCAATTTAGAGGGACCTGGACAGGCTGGAGAGCTGGGCAGAGAGGAACCTCATGAGGTTCAATAAGGACAAGTGCAGGGTCCTGCACCTGGGGAGGAATAAGCCCAGGCATCAGTACAGATTAGGGCTTGACCTCCTGGAAAGCAGCTCTGCTGACAGGGACCTGGTAGTCGTGGTTGACCCCAAGCTAACCATGAGGCAGCAGTTCCCTCGTGGCCAAGAAGGCCAATGGGATCCTGGCCTGCAACAAGAGGGTGATCAAATGAGGAGAGACTGAGCGAGCTGGGCCTGCTTAGCTTGGAGAAGAGAAGTCTGAGAGGGGATATGATTAACATGTATAAGTTCATGCAAGAAGTAAGGGGCCAAGCTCTTCTCAGTGGTGGCCAGTGATAGGACAAGGAGTAATGGGTGCAAGATGCAACACAGGCAATTCCATCTCCATGTGAGGAGGAACTTCTTTACTGTGAGGGTGACAGAGCCCTGGAACAGGCTGTCCAGGGAGGTTGTGGAGTCTCCTTCTCTGGAGGTCTTCCAAACCTGTCTGGATGCCACCCTGTGCCCCGTGCTCTGGGTGTCCCTGTTTGATCAGGAAGGTTGGACTAGATGATCTCTAGAGGTCCCTTCCAACCTTAACTGTTCTGTGATTCTATGATTCTGTGAAGTCAGACTATTGTTTCTGTACTTTTATTGAAATTTTTGCTAACTCATGGTGAGTCAAGCCTGAGTCCCAGTATTTTGCAATCCCACATGCACAAACAGCATCCTGTTTCAAGAATTTTCCAAGAGGCAAAAGTGGTAGGAAGCACAATGACCTTCCTCTATGCACAAAAACAACTTTTGCCAGACATGATGGCAAAAGATACATAAACTGAAATAAACCAGCCAATATACCCTACTGAGGTTTTGCTCTCACATTCCTCTAGAATGCACCTTTACTTGCCTTTGCATTTTTGTGCACCATGTTACCTTTCAAATGCTTGCACAAGCAAAAGGAAAGGGATAAGATCAAACAGAAGTATTTTGGCAGCAGTGCAGTTTATGTCTTATATAAAGATAATGGACTCAGGTGGGTAGTGAGATTTTATTTTGAACAGAGGTTTGATGAAAGACCAGATAGAACTAAAGAGAATTGTGCATACAATTATTCTGTATACTACAGTCTATCTTTCTGATCTTGTATCAGTCATCAAAGTTAGATTTTTTTATGGGATTTCCGCAATTAAAATATCTCATTTCCTTTGCCCCTTCTGTGAGGTGGTGACCAAGGCATTCTCCAGCACAGAAGATGATGTGATGATTTGATCCCCATCAGAGTCCAGAGGGATAGCACTAGGAAAACAGAGATATCTTAAGTAAGGTCATTTAACTTCTAGGATGTTACACAAATATTTGCCACAAATTGCTTCCACTCCGTCTCTCATAGGAGGATTTTGAGCTCTGACTCTCAACACCCTAGCAAAAGCCTTAAGCCAATGCACAAGGGGACCTTTTAAGCTACGTATAGTTGTGCTTAGTGGTTTTGTTGGTTAGCACTAGCACTGGTCTGCTCAGCATACATTGGGAGTTTTGGTAGGATTTTATTTTGTTCATTTGTTTTTATTAAATTCTCTACTCTGAGACTTTTAACACAGTGCTTTATGTGCAGTATTGAGAAAATCTACTGCATTTTTACTACAGGATGGTAGGAACATAAATGTAGATATATGAACAATTAATGTATAGGTCCAGGAGTCCTCTTAATTTTTGCAGTCCCCCACCTTCTGTGCCTCAGCACATCGTGCAATGGAAACCATAGTAGATACTGCTGTCTCTGCTCTATGCTGATAGAAAGATTTTCTCTGAACCACCAATTGATCCTTACTGTGAGTTTATGAAAGGAAAAAAAAAAGCACATCAGAGCATATACATGTATGTGTTCTCCTATTAAAAAGTACAAATGCTGAGTATTTATGGAACAGGAATAATAGAGTAAATACAACATTTCACTTTCCAAAATGTTCTTTACTTAAGGGAAAAAAAGCTTTTTTTCAATAAGGATGTCAGCTACCTTAATGGCATTACTTTTTTAGTAACAACACATTGCAGGGTATGGTATTAAATTATAAAAGCTATAGTCATATTAGAATTGGGCAATAGCAGTGGCTGTGTGGATGGAGAAAATTATTTTTTCTGGAGAAAAGAATTTTCTCCATCCTCTGTTCTTTGATTGAGAAAGCTCCCTACCACATCACTTGTGCATTAGCAGCAGGGGCAGGGGTGGGGGAAACTCATTGCTTGCAAAAGGTTGGGAACAGTTACAACATTCCCACTGCCAGAATACTTTATTAGTATTCCTTGTCTTACAGTCTGGCAAGTGAAAAACTAGAGACTTGTCATCAATTAGAATGGTGATGATGAGGCAGCCTAAAATAGGCCAGTGAACAGGGTAAGTGCCCCTGTGGTTTGCCAATTACCTAAATTATTTGCAGTAGTTTTAGTGCACATCTGCAATGAATACAAATAGAAAGCACATGATGTCTGGAATGCAACATGTTTAAGATCAGCTTTGGTGTTAACAGCAGAGGGGAAACAACTGACATGTTTTAACCGCAATATTTCAGAAGAGGAGCTCTTGTTCCTATCTTCTTCCTCCCC
The DNA here is from genome assembly GCF_003342845.1 of Nothoprocta perdicaria. Taxonomy (NCBI): domain Eukaryota; kingdom Metazoa; phylum Chordata; class Aves; order Tinamiformes; family Tinamidae; genus Nothoprocta; species Nothoprocta perdicaria. The sequence goes on from NW_020455316.1 coordinate 1,258,015, forward strand.
ACCATCACACACACAAAATAGACTCTTCTCTGTTTGGTAGCTCTGTGTTTTCTAGGATGAGCCTGATAGAGTGAGATGGAGCCCTGCCAAACTAGTGTCACCGGTCACTTGGTGTTACCGGTCAATATTGCTGATTCTCTGCAATGATTCCCAGGGAATCATCATTGAAATTGACTGGTGGAACTAAAGGCAAGCACCAGGGGAGCTCAGCTCAGCAAGGCTTTTTACCAAGCAAATCCCATACTAGTCAGAAGGTGACAATGAGCAGAAGAAAAGAGAATTAGACAGCTAAGTACTCTTGAATTCATCCAAATTATAAAGAATGATCTGGATCAGAGTGGGAGGAGATTGATCTTTTCTTTTGAAAGTTTCTTAGAAAATTTTCTGGTACATTTCAAAAATACATGTTTTACAGTGCCTCAGAAAAAAAAGCTTATAGCCTTTTAACAATGGGCTTTTATTTTTATAGGGAAAACAGCCTGACTACCACTGGTTTGGTGAATATGTAGGCTGATCATTCTTTTCTTGGTCTTCCTTTTTCATATCTCCTTTTCTCTATGTCCTTCCTGAGAAAACTGCTATGGCTTGTTAGTCACAATTCTAGTCACAATTCTTGCCTCAAACTGCAAAATAAAAGTTATTTATGTATCACATAAGTAACTATTGGACTCTCCTCCAGTTATGTGCTGTTCCTAGAAGATTTATTGAAATATATACTTTATGAGGCCTGACAATCATCTGCGTTTTAAGTAAAGCATACTAAATACAATAAAAATGGAGTATTGCAATGAGATTTAAAACTCTGTAACCCTTTCCTTCCCTATTGGCTTCCATCATTATGTTCATCCATTTTTGGTTCAGAAAACACAGTGTAAATGCCAAGATTCATACCTTTTGTTTGTATTAGAATCATGATCATCTAAGCAGACTGTCTGGGATAGAATAAATTTGTAATTTTCTACTTAATTTTCCTTTATGTGCTCAGGACATGCCTAGAACACAAGTTGAACAGGTCTTCCTACAAAATTCAGATAATTTAGAAGAAGGAACACAAAATCCCAACAGGATCCCTACAGAAAATGCCCCCAAACTAATCCTCTCTCCAAGTTAAATGCCATAAAAAGTAGGCTAAAGATTGTGGTCCACAGGAAAAAAGCAAGTACTAAGACACAAAATGAGAAGCTTTTTTTTTTTTTTTTTTTTTTTTTTGTAAAATCTCTCTCTAAGGAAATACTAATATATCAGTTGGTTCTACTCTGTCTGACATTAGCAGTACCTAGAACTCCTAATGTAAAGTAAAGATTTAAAGCATATACAAAATGCTTCAATAAATTGTCATTTGAAACAGATATCAAATATATCAAAATTCTTTAATTCATGGATAGAGATATTGAAAAAATGTGACAGTAGACTTCTAGATATTTTATTGATCAATTCATAGACCATTGTCTAACAGCAAACATAAAATGAGCTGATTCATTTCATAGAATATCCAGTTTTGGTACCAAATTCCACAGTGACCATATTATTATGCTAATTGATAATCCACTGTGCTCCAAAGATTAAAGAAAAATGAAATTAAAGCTACAAAATCAAAGGGTAACAACTTTATAATGCCTCTTTAATTTAGTGAAATACAATTAAAGTTGCACAGCGATAGAATTGACTATGAATACCAAGATGAATGTAATTGACAGAGTAAATGTTACAGAGCATGGCTGCATAAGAGCAAAAAGAAATGTCAATAAACTTCAGTGCCACTGAGCTGTCTAAGTAGGCACACTGAGCAGCAGAATTCTAAAAGCCCTTGGGGATAGCAAAGAACACTATGATGAGTGTTTATTAAATTGCTAATAGATAATATTGGAACAGTGATTTTGTAGGCATGCGAAAAGCACTAGAAATGCAACGTGGACTGTAATTACAGTAGAAGCTTGACAGTGCATAAGAAAAATGCTCCATTGATTGGAATAATTTGAGCTGAACATACTGCAATTTGTTAAAACTTCAATGTTGGCAACATGCATTTAAAAAATGCTTCTTTATGATCTATGGAGAAGTTGGCCAGGTTTTTGCATTAAGCTTTCCAAGGTTGGTAGAAACATATAGGGCATAACCCTCTAATTCATAGTTGAGTTGGCCAGTAATTCAACAGCTCTTCTACGTTAAGCTACTTCTTAAAATAACGTATTCTTTTCATATATGAGTTCCAATGACATCCTCTCATTGATTACATTCTGCCTGAAAGAGGCAGTCCTATTTGTCTGTAGATTGTGCTTTCATACTTCTTTTCTAGACTGCTGAGATCAATAATGGCTTATAAAGACTTTCCAGTTAGGATTGCCAGTACCAATCCAATCCCATTGCTAGTAATTTGAAGGTGTTACCTTCTGCAGGCCTTGTGACTATGGTGATAAATGAACTGGTCATGGTCTGTGTCCCATGTGACATTCATATTTATCAGAAAAATCATTAGCATAACTGGAAATTAGTTGCATTCCTGTTGAGTGAGTAATGTAAGAAACTTTGTAGAAGAACTACAATTTTTGATGTATATTTTCTCATTTATAAGAGCAGAACAAATGAGAGCAGAAAAGTATCACATTGAGGGTACCTTAGTTTAATTCATTCTATAAAGAGAAAGCAAGAGCACCATCCTTATACCTGTCAGCATATCATGTTTTTGAAATGAATTCCCAGAAAAAGTTCAGTTCTAGGAAACTGTGGTTTACAGAAATCACTGTCTTCACAACATGGTTATTTTAAAATTGCACAGTAAAAGTTGCATAAAGCTGTGCTAATGAGCTTTCTCAAAAACGAACTTCTCAGATCTTTTTTTAGAAATCTAGAATGTAGATTTCTATGTTTGAACTAAGCAGCTAAGCTACCTTTACAGGAACTTCTAGAAAGTGACTCATTTCATTTAAGGAAGATGCCAAAAACAAGTCAGATGAATACATGACTAAAATACCCAGATGTAGCTATATACATTGGAAATATTTGACATTAATGAAGAGGAATCCGTTGTTCCTGGGCAGAATACTAAAGGTTTTAATGATATGCTCTCTGGAAAATAACAGTTCTGTTTGAAAATAATTGAAATAATATAATTTATTTACCTTCCATATCATCATAATTTTTATTCTTTCTTTTTTTTTTTTCCTTAAAATACTGCAGAGATGGAGAAACTCTTTGAAAAAGCTCAGTGATTACATCCTGCTTCAGATATTGGAAATCTAGATTCAAATTCCTATTCTGAAAAAGAATCCCTACCTTATTGAAATGGGCCTTGTCTCACAAATTAGTATCTTTCCCACTACCTGCTGTTCCTACAAAAGCTTCAGTATCTGAATATGTCATATAGAAAAGTGGCAGATGCAATGGCTACATTTATATCAATAAAGTTTCCCAGACTGCTTTTGGCACTGAGATTCATTGACACAAAATGGCCCATATTGAGCAAAAAGGAGGGCCCTCAAACTGTCTGTTGGGAATAGATTTGGTTCAGTTTAATCCCTGAACTGTGCCTGGGAATTGCTCAGGATTACTATTTCACTTGGGCCAAAACTGTGCTTTGAGTTGTAGTATCAGAGGAAAGTACTGACATAAACTTCCACTAGGCAGTTAAAATTTCCAGGTCTGGATTTTCTAGCGGAAATTGTAGTGTTGCAAAGGCTTAATTTGTTCTAGCTTTCCTGAATATTTTTTTAAAGTTATTTTAGATAGGTAAGTCAAAGACAAAATGCAGCAAAGCTGCAAAACAGAGCCCTACATGATGTTTCACTGTACTCTACCGAATGTTTCCAATTTCTGTGCAATTTTCTGAACACAGCTAATCACTGAGAGTTTTGGGGAGTTTTATTTATTTATTTGTTTGCTTATTTAAATATTGGAATCTCTGTAGGGCCTACTTTAAAAGGCTCAAAAGTCGTTACCCAAAATGATGCAGAAGACATGAACCTCTGAAAGAAACTCTTCCAAATGCCAACAATTCTAGATTATGGGAAGAACATTCAAATCTGCTTATAAACATCAGATTTTTAGAAAGTGATACTCTTGGATAGATTTGTAGGATCAAGATTTAAAAAAAAATGCATTAGCAAAGGTGTAAGGATGGATCATCCAGGATGATTCAAATTTTGGGTCAGTCCAGTATTAAAATTTCAAGATTACCCCTGTTTCATGATCCAAATAAACAGAAAAAAAAATGAGAGATGTTATAAATTATTTTAATTTTTTGTATGTGAGTTGTACACATCAGATTTCATAAGTAACCATATGCCTCTGTTATATTAAATAACAATTTGGAATGTAGAAAGTAAATTTGTAGTGTCCAGAAGTGTTAAGCAATTACATTGTTTAATTGGATAGAATAAACATGGGCAATAACTTTCCAATACCAAAGATAACCTCAGATCTAGTAGTTTTAAATCTTTGTAAGCAGACCACTTCAAGATATGAATTTAATTCAAAATAATGTATCTATATAGATCATAAAGTAAACAAACAAAAAGGTCATTGTCTTGGAAAGTATTTTATAATTGTGTCCTATACTTTCTATCCCCGACCTTTTCCTTAAACCTAAGATAACACCTCCCTATTTCTGAGAGTCTGAGGACAGTAAGCAAAATCCTTACTGGGAGACATTGTGAAGATGCAGTATGCTTCCCATTCTCGTTTGCAATTACTGCTTTGGTGTGCTGAGGTGCTGGATCTGCATTTAGCATGTGCAACATCCTCATTTTCTGCAAAATAAGACTCAGAAAGTTTTTATCAAAGACTGTGAAGTTCTGCTGAGAGGGACTTCACAAGGTAAAAGCTTCTCAGGTTTCAAGTATAGATTTTCTAGAGAGAGGTGGCTAACAATAAACAATCACAGAGGCTAAGAAATACTTTTTTTAGCAGAGAAGGAATCAAGAAATATTTTATGCTAATCACAGATTTTTTTAATAGCCCATATAAGGCAGTAAAGCTCATGTGTGAGCAATTTGGGAACTGATAACATCTTCTTAATTTGAGGGAGCTAAGTAGTGAATGGGTTTCTGTGTCAACCCGTCCGTGATTGAAATGTCTTTTAAAAACTAATGTATGCAAGATGAAGGGCAAGCAAAAGGAATATGCTATCTAGAGGGACCTAAAACACAGAAGAGCCAACATGCAGAATTCTCCTCATAGGCACATTAAAGCATCAATTGATGTTGTTGGCAGAGATACCCATTTCTGCGACAGCTGTGGCTTCTTGTAAGCCGGTAGCATTTAATACATAGAGCTAGGTCCTGGATAAAATCCAGTCTGAGCAATACAAACAAGAACCATCCAAGTTTGGGTTCCGCTTGGTCAGACAGAACTTTTTATCTGCAGCTGTCAAGAGAGAAGGTGACAACTCCCAGAGCTGATGCCAGCACACTGGCCTAAGACAGTACCTTTGTAAAACATAATGGGAAACCCATGAGAGAAGATCTGTCACAAGCCGGCAAGTCGAAGTTTCAGGTACTTAAAGGTGTCTTTTCTCAACAGTAGGAAAACGATGAAACTTTTTTCTTATGACAAGAAAGCACGTCAGATGGAATAAAGCACAGAAATGCAATAAATTTTATTTCTCTGACTTAACATAAAAAGGGAGAGTTACACTGTATCACCTTTCCCTATTCCTTTTGCTGTGCTAGCTGAAGTAAACTTTCACCTTTTCCCTTCTGCATTTACAAAAAGAAGCTACACAAAATCCCAAGTCTTCCGTGCTAAGACTATGGAGATGATAGAATGTCTTTTATAGTACTTTGAGATCTTTTGGAGTAGAAATTCATCTACCATAGTCTTAATTGAAGAGTTACATCTTAGGTGCTGATTTATTTCTCCCAATCTGTATGGAGGAGCTGTGTTTTTTGAGAAATGAGCTGCAGCCTGTATTTTGTATGATGTGCTAGGTACTTATTTCTCTCCTTTTACTATTCTCCATTTCACATGGGGATAGAGAGGGTCTTCATGTGAGGGTTTTAGCTGCACTGAATCAAGGTTAGACAATAATTATACAAGGGCATATGGTTGATAATTCCACTAATGAAATGCAATTTGGTCCAACACAACCATTGTCTGTACCGATTATGTACTGTAAGGAATTTCATTTTTTATTATAATTTCTCTATTACTATCTTTTTAAAGGTACAGATGAATATTGAACACAATACTAGTCTAAGCCAGACAAGTTTTGTGGCATTATTTTCATTTTTTATAAGGAATGAAAATCTGGAAATTCCGATTTATTTTATATATTTACATTACTCTGAACAAGATCTGTTTCAGGACCTTTCAGAGATTTCACCAAAATATCAACATTGTCGTTTTTCTAATCTCTCCTGAGTAACAGGATCTGGTATGTAATTTTACATCTGAAGGTTCCCAACAGTGCAGACAACATTGCTAAATTTTTGAGACATTAAGTGAAATAACTTTGCAAGATGTGTAAATTCTGTCCATCCTCCACATCAAGTGAAGCCTAAAATCCTCTAAAGGACAAAGCTAAATATTGTGATGCTAGCTCTAAGTTAACACAAAGCAGTGATAATCAAACAAAGCACTTTGGTTCAGAGAAACTCTCAGCAAAGTTACTTGTTATATAAAAGGTTTAGAAGGTTAACATTGTAGATATGAGTAGTGTAAGGTACATCCCTCCTTTATCCATCCATGTTGGACCATGTAGATGTGTACTTTTTTCACCTCAAATCACGTTGTTCATGACGCACTATCTATCTGCAGAGGGGAACAAAGAACAAACTCTCAGACATATCTCATTCACTCTTATAACTAATGGATGATTGAGGTTGCTCTGCTGCTGCAAATGTATGAAGTATGCACACCCTGACAGTGAATGGAAACAGAAAATAATGGAGGCTGCTTTTAAAAATCCCTTATAACCATATCTGAACACAGCAATTAGGACCATTCTAGTCTAACTCCATGATCTTCATATGGTCATAGAGATACTAGAGGAGATTGCAGAGAATACATAATTTAAAATTAAAATTTGGTGCACGGGGCATAATCAGGACTCAGACTTTCAGGACTTTCTGGACTCAGAATTTGGACTACTCTGTCAAATGGTTCAAACATTCATCCACAGTCAGTGTTCAATTATGGTAGGTTTCAAGGATAAGCTATAATGAAATCTGTGAATGTTAAGTTTTGGCACCACTTTACACAATTTCATGTTTGTTTATTTTTAGGAATTCTTCTAATATATTAATCCAGTGTATTATACACATCACATTAACTATAAGAAAAAAAAGTCATTTCAGACAAATGGAATATTTCTAGTGTATGGTCAATATTTCTGCAAATTTATGACTGACACATCTACACATCTATTTGAGGCTGTTATAGAAGTATTGATATGACTAATATGTCCTTATAGAGTCAAAATTTAAATCTGATAGAATGATTCCTCTTTCCCAAGCCTTTTACAAAATTCCAGGTACACTTCTGAATGCAATATAAAATATATTATCTTGATTTTACCTTTTGTCAAAATGTTAAACTAAATCTACTTTTATCCTTGTTACATTTGTGCAAAATAATGTCTAGAGTAAGTCTCTCATATCTGCAATTTCCTTTACATTAATTTTTCACACAAGTACAACTGCTGATTTAACTAGCCATAAAAAAGAGTATTTATTCGCAGCATCTGGCTTATATGCTATGTTCAAAGCAACAATTTTTGATCAAAATAGCATCAGTTCATCTAGACTATCCTCCTGCTTGTATAACTGCAGTTCATATTGCCACATTTAATTGAAAGCTAAGCAGCCAAATGAATGCTATTTTGTGGCATCCGGTATTCCTCCCAGAAGAGCAGTGCTAACATACATTATAAGAACTAGTATTCCACTGAAAATAAATATTGCAAATCACATTTGAAAGAAGAAAAATAAAAAGGATTTCTATGATTCAATAAAGTCTTATACTTTCAGTAGGTTCTTAGATCTAGAAATCTTTCTCTCTCTACAATTCTCCCTCTCTCCTTCTCTTCCTATGTTACCCAGCATTTATTTGCTCCAAGTTTTAACACCAATTAATTTCAGTTTATTGGATTACAGGTGGAATAACTTCAGTGGTACAACTGGCATTCTGAACAGCATTACATTTTTATTTAAGTGTTTTTACAAGCCTAATTTTCATTTTGGTGTATTTCCAGTTTTTTAATTGGTGTAGATAACACAGCATAAAAAGAATGAGTGTATAAATACTACCTCATGTATATTCAGTAAGTGTATCTACTGATCTGTTGTTCATTTGGGCACATACCACAATCTTGTCATAGCATGATAGATGCTTCATAATAATTCCAATAACAAGAAAATATTCCAAATAATCTATGTGTAACAAAGGTTTGCCTTATAATATATTATATCTTTGTCATAAACTACCTTTAGATCGTGCTGCATGTACTCCTCAGCAAGGCAAAAAATAGTAAGTTTAATTTTCAGATCATGATTAGGCAGACAATTTAATTATTTATTCATTTTCTATTTTTATTTAAATACTTCACATCAAAGAGTATTTATCTCCAGATCTGAATCCCATTGACCTAAACTTCATAGTACAATAAAGCAAGGTTATATGATCATTTCAAGTAGAAACGGCACCATTTCTCCAATAACAATCACATCTCAGACAAAGCAGAAACTAGCAGACTCTGTGTGGATTATAATTCTGCTCTACAGTGTATTTTCCTCCAGATAACATTCCAGCTCCTAACAGACTGATTTTGCTGTAAGCCCCAGAATGAATTATTGGAGACCAGTGGAGGGAAAATAAAAAACTTTCTAATGAAAAAGGCTTTACATTCATCTAGTACCTCTTTCACAGTAAAGAAAAACTGCATTCAAATGTCACCTTTTCACTGCTCTGCCTTGAGTTGTATATCACACCTCCTGTTCAACACAAAGTGGTAACATACAATGAGATGAATCTAATGAGAGCATCAAAACATTAGCCCATAAAATGCCTACTTTTCTCAAAGATTTGAGCAAATGACTTGATTGTGGAATATTCAGTTAATAATTTCAAATCATCAGGAGAAAATAGGCTGCGGAATCTTGTACTAAAATACTAGACTCCATGTAAACCGTATCAGCTGAGAAAAATAAGGTCTTTTGAAAGGAAGAGTTCAATAGAATTATAGCTCATGACCAAATGTAAGCAGAGAAGAGAAGACTAACGGAGGATCTGATAAGTGTAAATAAATAGATCAAGGGAGGGAGGAGGATGGGGTCAGCCTCTTTTCAGTGGTGGCCACTGATAGAACTAGAGGAAACGGCCACAAACTGAAGCACCAAAGTTCTGCAGGATCTTAAGGAAAAATTTCTTGACAGTGAGAGTGACAGAGCACTGGAACAGGCTGCCAAAAGAGGTTGTGGAGTCTCATTCTCTGGAGTTCTTCAAAACCCACTTGGACGCAGCCCTGTGCCACATCGTCTAGGTGAACCTGCTTGTGCAGGGAGGTTGGACTACATGATCTCTAAAGGTTCCTTCCAATCTTAAGGATTCTATAATTCTTTGAAAGACTCTGGTGAGAAAGAAATGGGTAATGTCCTTTAGGGCTGAATCATCACTCAAGCAGCAAAGTTTCAAGAAGTGATCCAGAAAGAAGTCACAGTAAAGCTGAACATGTTAAGGATTCACATATCCAAATGAAGTTCCAAGATTTCACTGAATTAGGAAGGCTGAATCCACAATGCAGTAGTGGCTTCAAGTCCACCTCTATCACAGCTAATAATTATTGCAGACCAGGGAACAGAGGGGCTATCACTGTTAGAAGAACTCGCACAGTCTCTCCTCGTACAAGAGATGTTCCAGTCCCTTGTTGCCCTCCGCTGGATCCTCTCTAGAAGCTCCATGTCCCTCTTATACTGAGTCTAGAACTACACCCAATACTCCAGGTGCAGCCCTAGCGGAGCTGAGGAGAGGGTCAGGATCCACTCCCTTGACCTGGGTCAAACAAGTCAGACTATTCACAGTCTGAACCCAGAAGCAGTAGCGGGCATTGGGAAGCCCATTTCTAAGCATCAGCTCTAAGCACAATATTTAGGAAAGGAATTCTTTGAGTTGTTAAATTTGAAGACACATGCAGTTCTTTTAGTGACCAAGGATATTTTCCTTAAGGAGGAAAGAAGATCCTCAGTCACAAATATGCATTTTGCCAGTTTTGTATATATCATGTTACAGGTTCACTCACCATAGAACACTGAATCACCACCAACACATCAGGAGAATTAAAACAATCATAAACTATTCCTTAGGCAAAAGAACTGCCAAAGAAACTCTCCCAGTGCTTACTCCGGAAAGAAAGCACCAAGATGCTACTGTTCCATGAGATCAAACAATCATTGTACATTCCAACAGAAATATTAAGAAACATTTTAAAACCTTTTCCCCCTGAGTGCCAAGATGACAGTTGTTATTTGTCACTGTGTGGTAAAATGGTCACCTGTAAAAACAGGTAAAATATTACTGAAGTTTATATTTGCAGTTACAAACCTTTGGTGAATATAAAGGATATGAAATAACATAAGTTTAACAACGCACATAGGCAAATTTGGGAATTCATGACCTAAATAACTGCCCCGTGACAGAGCTTACAGAAATATTTTGCCCTGCAAACTAGCTTTTGAAACCATAGGGAGGAATGTTTGTTTTCCTAATTACTCAGAACTATAAACAATGTATCCTTTAACAGAATTTTAACTATTAGCATATATTTTGGGTGGCATGAAGTTCATTGTATGCTGCAGTCACTAGCCCAGCCAGTGTTTCTGTTCTAGGTCTTTAATGGGAATGGATCTTGAAGAACACCTTCGGATTTTCTGACCTTGCAGAAAGATGCATCAACTTATCATCTCCGTTTGTAACTCTTCTGTCTCATCTATCCCCTCTACCTCAGCTCACTTAATTTTTGAACCTTGCTCTCTCTGCATCATGCCACAGTTTTCAAACTGAAATGCATGTTAGAAAAAACAAAGAAGCAAGCAAGCAGGAAAAGCTGTTTGATGCTCTCCATTTCTAAGGTAATGGGAGTTCTTTCCTTTCCCTAAGCACTGGATATGAAATTTGCCTCATTTTCTGTTCCCAACTTTCCTTTTTGCTTTTTCCCTTTTTTTCAGAACCCCACCTTATTACCCCCCACTTCTATTGTTCTCTAGAGTTCTGTTTTGACTACAAAGATAGATCCCTCTTCTACAACCCAGATATATCCTAGCTTTGATGATTTGTTTCTGCAACTGTAGCGATCTTCCCATATGATGTGCTACCATGGGAATCTCAGGACCTTCCACTAAAAATCTGAGAAAACTATGTATTTATCTACTGATAGTAGCTGTAAGTGCTTACATGTAGGTGTGGATAGGTGCAATAGGCGACTAAGTGCTATCATAGTCACTGAAGAGCTCATCATTTTATCTATGATCAATACTATTTGAGCCTCCTAAGAAATTCATATGGCCAGAGGAATCCAGAGGAAATGAGGATGGCTGTATAGGCCTGAGTGTTTAAGACCAATTACAGGGGCAATCCACACTGTATGTGTGTATTTATTCCCAAATAAGGGACCTTTATTCTGATCTGCTAGAGATGGGGACAGGATTAAGCCATCTGTGTCATCTCTGTTTACATGACTATTTCTGTCAGTGTTAACTTGTGTGGCCAGCCATATATGAATGTGTTTGTGTACAGTGTGAGTGTGCCTAACATGCTCAGCCTTGTTACTTTCTGGACCAGGGAACTTGCTGGAACTGCAGCAGCTTTGACTCCATCAGGCTATGATATTTGGCACCTCTGTCAGAAACTCAGAGGTTTGTCCCACTCAACTTCCTATTTATCAATGACAGAAAAAAGATCACATCTTGCGGAGTTGTTGGAAAAGTTGGCATAGACACAACCAAGTCTACCAGCAACACAACCACCTTTTATTTTTGATGGTTCCATTCTATTTCTTGGTGATCCTAGTCATCTTGTGTTTGGAGAATTTTCCTCTTATCTGTGTGTTTAGAACTTCGCTTGCTGGAACTGTGATCTCATTCTTGATCTCAGCACATGTTATTCAGACTTGAGCCTCATTGCCACTTTCTTTCCCACAGAATAACCAAATTACAAGCGATGCTATTGTGTACTTTCTGAGCAAACAAGTTTCTGTCTTGCTAAAGTTCTCGGCCTGCATACTGTCCAATGTCTCTGCATTCATGGTTGCTTCTTTACTTAACTGCTTATTCCTGAAGCTCTTCTCCTCACATTAGTTGAAGCTTTTTAATACATCTTCTACAGCAATGTCACTTTCATCCTTTCCTGGTGCAGAAATCGGTATCATGCAACTTCCCAATATAGGGCATGATTTGAGGCATCCTCAAGTGGACATACATAGTCTTTTCCACTGCAAGTTAAAGAAGATCATGCCCTGACCTTCTGTGTATGTTTCATGTATTATACTACTCAGCTGCATTTTTACTCCGTATTTACCAAACTTTTCTCAATCTGCTCTTAGAAAACTGCTATTTTTAACCTCTTGTTCACTTGCTGCTTTTTTCAAAAGCTTCTCATCCAAGCAGCTTGATTGGAGTAGGAAAGGGAGACATAAGTTACGGACCCAAGTAGGGGAGCCTCTGATCCCTAGAAGCAGGCCCCAGTGTGTTATACAGTCTGCTCTGAGCAACCAACCCAAGCACCACAAAATACATTGTTCTCTCTAAAGTTAAGGGGCATACATTTTCTTTACCTCTAATAGTGGCCAGAAAAATATCTGAAGAATTTCTAACCTAGTAAAGAATTTATGTGGGTACAGGGGGAAAGAGATGATGCTGTAGGACATTTTCTGTATGTGAGTGAATTAAAATTCCTGTTGCATACCTGAATTGAAGACCATAGCACTGAACTCATTTGCTTTCAGAACACTGTCCACATGCACTGTCTGCTAAAGTTTCACCATTAAAGAGTGGATGTCACCAAATAAATGTTTTCATACAGAGTAGTAGATTAGAATTCTGCCCCATAGAATAATTTACGTTTATCCTCTACCTCATACAGAAAGATTTCTTACTTGCACGATCAGCCTTTCTGGTAATCTGAAGCAAGACTTTTGAAACAGAAGCCTACACTTGGCCTCCTAGATCCATATTTAAGTCTCTAAAAGCTGAGATTCTGTGAGTCACACAGCAATTGTTTAGGAATCGAAGAATACATCAGCAATAAAATCAGACATCAAACAGCATTACAAAAAATCAGGCAGGTGTCTGAATAGGACCTTATATTTATCTGTTTCTGAACCCTGTCTTTGAAGAGTTTGGCCTAGCGCTCAAGTGGAGTTTTTGTAAGGAAAGAAGTAGAAGTCAATTACAGGATCAGTGTTGTCTTCTAACAAAAACAAACAGAAAAAGTTATCTTCACTTCTAAAAAATTCTGACTGCCTTTCTGATGTGCATCCCATTGCTGGTTGGGAAGGGAATGAGCTTGCATAATGAATAATAAACTGTGCAGAAGCTCAGATCTCCTATACAAATAAACATATTAAATGAATGCATTTTTCATGCAGCATAGCTACTGCCAGGAAATTTGTTGAAAACATTGTTTTGCCATTGACAAAGGCAATGTGCCAAATTCATACCTGGTGTGAGTGGGCGCAAGTTGACTGGTTTCAATGGCATTGTGCCCTTTCACACCACGTCTGTAATTGCACTACTGTGCTTTCAACATTTTCATTATCCAGGATGTGCCAAAGTGCAGATAAACAAATTCTCCTACTACAGAGGAGCTTCTTTTGGGGGTCAACATTAATTTTTTAGCTCACTTAACTGGCATAAACTCCTGGCTGAGTTAAGTCTGTGACTGTACCAACCAACTTACAGAAGGAAAATCTTGGGTACCATCGACTCCTTTTTTGTCTATAGAGCTGCTAAACGTATGCAGCCTAGAAGTCAGCAGCTCCAGAAATTGTATCTTTCCAAAGGATGGGAAAGTAGAATGATTAAAAAAAAAAAAAAAAAAAAAAAAAAAAAAAAAGACCTGAACTTCACATTCACATTTTATCCCAGGTAAAATCTCACAAATTTCAGAAATCTTTGATTTCTCTTTCTTTCCACATGGTTTGTCAAATGTCAAATCAAAGGGAAAACATACAAAAAATAATACAAGAAGGTCTGTTTAAGCAAGATCTTTAATAGTATTGATGACTTCAAACTATATAAACACAGAATCACAGAATGTTTAAGGTTGGAAGGGACCTCTGGAGATCATCTAGTCCTTCCTGATCAAATAGGAACGTCTAGAGTATGCGGCACAGGATGGCATCCAGCGGGTTTTGAAGACCTCCAGAGAAGGAGACTCCACAATCTCTCTGGGCAGCCTGCTCCAGGGCTCTGTCACCCTCACAGTAAAGAAGTTCCTCCTCACCTGGAGATGGAACTTCTTGTGTTTCAACTTATACCCATTACCCCTTGTCCTGTCACTGGCCACCACTGAATGCTGTACACACAATTTAAATCCAGAGCCTCTGAAGTATGGTTGCTTTCAACGAGAAAATTCAACATATGTGAAATTAATAATGAAAGCATTACTTTTATCTCAAATGCACTAAATATCTGTCCTATCCTATCCCATCCTATCCTATTTGATCCTATCCTATCCTATCCTACCCGCTGACAGACCTCAAATCTATCAAAGAATTGTTTGTCCTGAGAATGATGTAAGGAAGTTCTAATATTCTAAAATTTTTAGAGGATATAAGTATCTGAAAGGTTAAAGAATAGATAATATAAGATTAAGATCCTAAGCAGAGAGAGAAAAAGTATCGAAGATTAATGTGAGACTTTGTGAGAGTGAACAGTACTGTGTGCAGCGTAAGAAATAATAAATCTGATATGACAGCATTTTTTATTCAAGCTGACTTCTTTAGGTTTATAGAATGTAAACATGAAGCTGGCTGCATAAGATCAGGTCACCTATTGCCTGGAGAAAGCAGATTGAATTTTATTGCCTTGTTGGTCTCAGTTTTATATCCTGATCTCTTTTCAACCAAAGGTAAGAAATCCTGGTTCAATTTGCCTCACATACAAATTACAGATATTCATAACATTTCATCATATTTTGAGCCTGTCTTTTTATTTCACCTACCTTTTTTTTTCATTTGAAGTATAGCTGTTACATACATATGCAGATTCTATCACATAAAGCTTAAAAAACAGGTTCTTTGCTGTATAAGTATGGCATAACAGCAAAGAGTCCAATTAAATAAAAGCTGACATAATCTGCAGTTCCACTGACAGGTATCTGCACATAACTTCAATGTGACTTATGTGCAAAGATAATTAGTTCTCTAATGCAAATTTACACACGGGGGTCAAATAAGGAAGTTCTTTCTATTTGACAGTACATTGGGTATTAGGTATTTGTCACAAAATAAATAATTCATGTCACATAGCCACTTGCTATGTAAATGATACTCTATGTATATTAAAGCATTTAGCACTTAGAATAAAATGGACAGCTGGGGCCAAATGAATATCTCTCAGGACACATTACCATTATAGTTTCCCCGTGAGTTTTTAACTCTTTTCACTTCTGAGGGCTGTCATGAGGACATTAATTGAATAAGGCACAGAGTTCATTCTGTCGCAGGCAGAGCCACAACACAGAGGAAAATAAAGTGGTACATTAATTTCAGATTCTCCTTTCTCCCCATTTTTAATGTTTCTCAAGTCCCTGGTGTAATTTGCATCCAATTCAATTTGAGAAACAGTAAAGGTTAAATATTTTCAAAATATCAAGCAAATGACAATCAAAACATAATTAGAAAAATTTTAACATAAATTGAGATTTGTGTGAAATCTGAGACCTAATTCTGACCTTAAAATCCACATGATTTTAGGATTCGCATTGAATGCATCATTTCCTTCCAGATCCCTAACATATTTCTCTCTTATTCTTTTAGACTCAAGGTGAACTTCCTATGGAGAATGAAGTTTCACACACTGAAGACTGTGCCACACAAATGGTTCTGCTAAAAGTACAACTCAACTCTTCATGTAGAGGGTAAATTGGAGTGCATGTTCATCCTAGCCAGCCCTTCCTTATAAAGGTAAAGCAGACAAAAACCATTTTAACTTTCTATTTCCCTCTCCTGCAGTTGCAAAAACTATTAGAAAAAAATTCCTATCACATTTGTTACTGTGAATCCGGGGAAACACTGTTAAACTCAGTGGAGTTACTTTATACTTATATCCAAATTTCAACCTAGGACCTTGTCCCCTTTGGAATTATATTGATATAAACAATACTTATTGCAGCATTTGATGGTTTATTCAGTATGGAATAAACTAGACTACACTCAATTTGCTGATCAGACTGTTAAATATATTTCAGTTATCTTTTCCTAAGTGATTCCAGGATGTTTATGTGATATCCATGTCAACAACAAAGGATTCTCTAGGGCTAATTCAGTAGCCATGGATCAGTCTATACAGAAATATGATATACTACATAGAGAAATCTTTTAAAAATAAACTCCTGGCATCTATAATTATTATTGTGTTCATGAGCAAAAAATCTAAGCTATATTTATATAGATTATGCAGCTGAATATTGAAGAAAGTTGGATAAAAGAATCTGATAATATTTTATTTATTCACAAAATATGCCTGTTCCCCAACAAATCTCCTAAGTCCCAAGACATCAGAAACTGTTATTTTTAGTACTACATAACAACATTTAAACAACATTTATTCTAACTTAAATTTATATTATAATCCTAGTAAACATAAACTGAGATCCATGATGAATTCAGCTTTGACTTAAGGCAGGAAAATTTTAAGAGATGCACCTTCAGCAGAAATCTTGTTGGAATTCAAGATTTTTTTAATCCATTTCTGCTAAATAAAAATAAAACCAAAAAAGGATCTGAAGAGAGAAAGGAAGTCTTACAGGAACTGTGAGAGTGGGGAATAAGAAGGGAGGGTGTTCACATTTTGGGCTGGATAGAATAATCTAAACATAATGCACTTTAAAAATTTCAATATTATAGCCTTGCTTGCTACTTTAAAAATGTCTGTCTGCAATCCAATAATGCCTGCACAGTCAAGAGTATAGAGAGAGGACCTTGGACCTTTCCTGCAATAACTCTGTTCCTGGTGGATTCTAACTCTCATTGCTTTTGCGCTCAAACTCACATTTGTAATACAGTGACAGCTGGCTCACTGCTTTTCTATGTTGTTAAAATCCAATGCTTTAAAAGAGTAAGCTGTATAAAGACAAGAGAACATTCTAAACACGGAGAAAGAAAGTGTACCAAAATAAGTGTTGGAGGGTTTTGGGTTTTTTTTTCGTTTGTTTGTTTGTTTTTGTTTTTTCTTTTTTTCTTTCCCCTATAAATCTGTTCTTCAAAGCAGGGATGCTAATGTGGCGCAAGAGGTGGGCATGCTGCTGTCATATGCAAGGAGTTTGGGACAGCTACGGAAGTCATTTGTAGAGAAAGGCAGGATTTTTTCAGTGTGACTTATCCTATCTGAAGCTGATTGCTTATTGAAATCAGTGGAACACAAAAGCAATCATGAACATACTCTTTTGTGGAATATAAATGTAGTGCCCATTTCAGTGGCATGTAGTATCATCACACATGATGCTTCTCCTCTCAGAAAAAAGTTATTTATGGTTCTCCTGGTGGGACAGGAGGACGTAATGAACTGATCCAAACTCCAAAGTATGGAAGATACAATTCCTTCAAGACTAACTAATGGATCAAATACTCTGCCATCTCTCTGCTTCCAATGTTGCTTCAGTAGCAGAGTGCACAGCTTCTCTGCAATTGGGGACCTACACCATTTCGCTCACTAGCTTGTGTCTCCCCTGAGATTCCCACTTTATTTGTGTGTTTATTTTTGTCATCTCCCCAAATTCAAATAGAGTAACATAATGGCAGTAAGGGAATGCTTTTTCCAGATGTTTTTCTTAAAATGTTTATTCACTGAAGGTTCCATTGTTAAAGGCTACATAGTACTAGGAACAGAAAAACAGAAAGAGTAAGTACTTTAAGTAGCATAGTAAGTTTTCAAAAATCTTATTTCAATTTAGAAAGGAAATTGCCCAATGAAAGAAAATTCTAAAATGAATACACGGAAATTGATTTTGATCAATCAAAGCATTTCATTTTGATTAAATTAGTTTTGCAATATGATTTTAACTTATTCCAAAATACATTATGATAAAAATATATATAATAATAGAAGTTTCGTTGTTTTGAAGGAGAAATTAAAACATCTTGTTCTAATAGTGTCAAAAAGTAGTCTCTTTTTGCTAGAATTACATGTGTTTGCTTCTACAAAGCATTTCAATTTCAGAGAAAATATATTTGCAAATGGAAAGTTTTTGTTTTTTTTTACTTCTGACCAATGGTAAACAGATGTCTGAGTCATAGAGAAGTGAAAGTGAAGCAACATGCATAAAGAGTAAATACATGTTTTCTGTTTGTTTGTCCATTCATGTACATATTTACTCTCTTTCCTGATCTAGAGATGGTTGAAGTTAATGGGCACCTTCCTTTGAACACTTACTGTGTCTTTAATTTTTGAATAGATGATGAAGCAAGCACAAAGCAACTTACGTGATTCCCCATGTAAGGATCCATCCTCATGAACCTTCCCCACATAAAACTTTGCAGATAAGCAAATAAGCAGATTTGAAGCCTCCTTCAATGAACACTTACTGCAGCAATCTATAAGATGTTCACTATGATGTTCAAACTTCTCAAAATATTCCCTAACCTATTTTTACCCATGAGAATGAGTTGCTGATGTCAAGAATCCAGAGAGCTTATTTGCTTTTTGTATAACTCAGTCTTTCCTTTCTTCCTCGCTTTGATTACTTTTGAAGGCTAATTTGTTATTGTTCCTTATTTGTTATTATTTTATTATTTGTTATTCATTTCTTCATTTGCTCTTGTTATTTGCCTTTCTTCTTTGCTATTTGTTTGCATTCTGCTTCGGCAATATTTTTGCTTTTGCTATTATTTTTCTTCATTAGTTTCAATGAAATTTTATCTCTGCATATCATGTAGCTTGCTTTCATTTCATTATTTCCCATGTTTGTGTTCCACAGCCACTACAGTTCAGCCTCAGAAAGTCTTCTAAAGGCAACTGTTATCAATACAACACCGCTGAACTCCACAGATAATGCTTTATTAAATGCTACATTGAAGCTGAAATCTTACGCAGTAGGTAGCATAAAATCATTACCAGCTTGAATATTTTTGAGGATCAGGATGATAATGATAAGAGTAAGGTCCCAACAGGGGACTCGCCACTTCTTGCTTAATCCACAAGCCCCCTATAGGTGTGTTTTGGTGTCATTGAATGCCCACCCAAGGGTTATATGAAAGCTTGAAGCTAAGACACATAAATAGTTCTAGAAAGGTCTTGCAGCACAGCCTAAGCTCTCTGTTTTTTAGGGACTTTATGTGATTAATAAGAAGTTAATGGAAAGTTAAAATGAGGTGTGGGAAATGTGTGCCTTGTGTTCTCTGTGGCTCTCCCCTGTAAAACTGATCAGGAAATGCCATCCTAAACTATCTTTTCTTTTTAAAAAGTATATGTGGGCAGTTTATCATCTCTTTTTTTATCTACGGAATATTTAGTTATGTAATATAAAAAGGATTTGTAAAACAAACAGTGCCTCCCTGCACTTTGAATTTCTCTAGTCAAAGCAAATGTAATGTTATTCATTTCATAATCTGGACTGTATTTCAGATATGAAAGGCCAAAGTGAGTTAATATTTCCCTGAGAAAAGCTATCAAGCAGACAAATACTATAAAAATGTTATATGGTCTTTCCTTTTCATCATGTTAGTGTAGATCTTTGATCCACAGTTTAAAACATAAAAGACTGAGAAGATCTTCCATTTCTTTATTAATATTGGGCATTTTCATGAACTGTGTAATGTCCTCTACCTGGATAGGAAAGATATTTAGGCCAAAAAAATCCACAGATTCATGTCCCTTTTTTGTATTCTTTAAAAAGTTTTGGAAAATCTATGCTTCACAGTAAATCTATATTTCCTTGTGAACATTTTAGAAAATCCATTCACCTCTTAGAACATTTTTTTTCTTTTTTTTTCTTTTTTTCCCTCCCTTTTGGACCCTTGCATAAAAAGTTCAAACCTGATGCTCTTCAGTCAGATCAGTGTTGCAGGAGCATGGAGTGTATGTGTTATATCAGATGCTCAGGGAACAAATCCCTGCAGTGCATCTAATTTGTATAAAATAGCAGGGTTCCACATCGTCTGTCACCTTTACTATTGATACATAAGCAGCAGAGACCTCAAGTCCAGATTATACCATATCACTTAAAGAAGCAGAGGTTGAATTCTAGCCCTAATTGAATTCCCATAGATGACAAGAGGACCAGGCTTTTAGCCACTGCTATAGAGGTGTTACATAGCAGGGATTAAAATTGTTCACAGGATGTAGTTTTGTACTAATTGACTGTATTATATCATTCTGTAAATCATATTTAGCAGAAGGGTTTCAGGTACTTCAGACACCATGCATTAGTGTGTCTGATAAGATCTAATATTTGATCTAATGATATTTGAGATATCATTACACTTCTTCCCCCAAACAGACAGGATGCTTACAATCTACAGCAAGCTTCATTAAGAAAAATACTAATTAGGATCTGCTCTCAGGCCAAGTTTGACCAAATAATGTAAAACTTCTGTCTATGGAAGCCATAGTAAAATACATCAAATACATGTTAGAAAGGAACAACACTTAGTAGGCTTCAGTAACATTGAATCTGCAAGAACTGTATAGATACCAAACAATATCTTATAACAAAAACCCACTGCTTTTGAGCTACATTTTTTTGATTATTTCCCTATGAAATTATGTTTCTTTCTCATACTCTTTAATGTTAAATTTTGCAACTCTTAAAAGTGTCTGCTCTCAACCATTCACATGGGAGTAAGAGCAATGAGAAAAGAATTCTGTAACTTTCAGCTAAACAATTCTGCTTAAAAAGATAACGAATCACGTACAGTGGGTGCTTCATAAAATTGACAGGGGGAGTACTGGATATACAAAATCTTCTCATTCCTTCCAGTAGCACGAAGTAAATTGCACAATAAATCAATTCTTATGGATGCTGTTGACTTGCAATATTTGCTGCTTTTAAAAATTAATAGCTGAAATAATGAACATTCTCAAAAACTCTCTGAACAGTCAGTTTGATTAATTCCTTGAAATGAAAAGCAGTTGACAGGTGCAATATTCTCAGCTGAAATTTTCTGTACCTGAGCAGACTACAATCTAAACTTATTCCAGTAAAACAAGTATGCTTGCTTTGGTTTTAATTTGTGGGAAAATAAACAAACTAAAGTCTCATATTGTGCTTTGCCTGGGCATGCACATAAACACACATCTATAAAATATTCCTTCCTGTAAAATTAAATAAGGTTTATTTTTGTGTAAATATTGTTTTGAAGGTATAATAGCACTGCACTGTGCAAGTATCATCACTTTCTATTAATATTTTATGATCGTCAAACTGATAAGAAATTCTTGAAAATACGGAAATGTGTGGCGCATTTTGAGCATTCTCTAAAAAGTGGTTTATACCTCAAGGAGGTACAGAGAGGAGTAGCTCCACTAAACATAGTTACAGATTTACATAAATATCTTTTTTGCCTCTTTTTTTTTTCGCTATTTCTAGAGATGAAATTCAAAAGCATAGTTGTCTTTCAGCTATCATTTTCTATTTACGATAAATATTGTGATATTATAACATCTAGGATAAAAATTAAAAATGAATAATGCTCTAATTAAACATTAGGTTATTAAAAACAGGATTTTTTAAAAAGTACATAAAATTGAAAATATCTGAAATTTCAAACCACTCTATGACGTTCTTTATTACCCTGCTTTTTGTTGCTGAATGAGATATTGGTCTGAAATAATAGTCAGCTGCCTGTATGAGATACTGAGATGATTCAAGTGAACCTATCTTCCCTTCGTGGACCATAAAAAGTTGATAGTCCCAAAGGAGCCACTTTCTACAAGGAAAATTTATCATTTGCTTAACCATATACATTGTACACTATCTGTCTCAGCTCATTTAGTGTTAACATTCATGAAAAATTATAAGTAAAGAAAAAAAAACAGAAAACATGAGCTCTTCTTTTAATCTGAATATTATCAGGACAATACTCTTTCCTATCCTTCAAGAGATTAACATCCACATTAATTGTTGTCTATCTATACTTCTGAAAAGTTCTTCCTCTATCATTCTGAGTCTTTCCTACTAGCCAAAGTTTCACTGTTACTGCAAAAGGAAACTGTAAGGGACTGTGTTTCCACATCTTATTCGGACATTTAGGTAAACAATGTTATATGTGAATGTGTGAGTCAAGCCTGTTTGAGGGAAGGCCTGATAAAAATTTCATCAGACAGATGGAAACATTAATTATGTTATTGCTGAAGTTTTCCACAATAATGAATATTACCATCTTGATAATCACATTAGATAGCTTCTCGATCAGCAGCTCTTGGAAGTGTTATGCGTCTGGGGGAACTTATAGATTATCAAGATGTCAAGGCTGGACTTTTCTGTAGTCTTACAAAATAAAAAGAAACACTCAAGAGAGTTGGTTAAGACTGAATTCATTAAATTTCTGAAATATACAGTAGAGTTACAGAGAGTTAGTTAATAAAGCCATGTAATCTTTTTGTCAGGTATGTCAAAAAGGAACTTATTTACAAAAAGTAAACAGTTTTCACTCCAAGGTGCAGACCATTATTAGGAAAAGGTCTTCAAATTCATGCACATTCTGTAAAAGCAAAGTATCAGAAGAGAAAGAAACGTGTAACAGAGCAAGATGGATCTAGAAATATGATTCCAAAGGAAACCCCTGTGCCTCTCAGGCATAAAGAATTATAAAAGCAAACTGCTATATAGTGATTAAACAAAATTAGAAATATGAAGGTTTTTCGGAGTTCGGCTCTAATCAAGACATGCCTCTTTGTTCAACTAAAATTTCATTATGTCCCTGGAGGATGAGCACATCTTTCAGAAAGAAAAGGAACATCAAGGTCTTTAGCATCTGTCAATATATTCTTGCTGAAGGCTAAATTCTGGAACTGTTTAGGCAAAGAAAAAGACCGAGGAATTGTAAAGTTCCCAGAGCCATCCTGCTTACATGTAACAAAATACTTTGCAGAGTAAGGAGTTTTTCAGCCCTTCTTGGCTTGATTGGAAAAAGGAATAGCTTGTACCACCCATGGTAACTAGAAGATAGTCTAATTAGAGTAGCAAAGATTAAACCACTTCTTATACACAACTGGCCTCAGTCTCATCTAGGCATGAAGGCATGCCTCTGAAGGCATGATCAGTTCCAGAAAAAAAAAGCACATCACAATTTAAGAATAGTGTATCATAAATTCCAACAGCAATGTCAATGGAATCATAGAATCACAGAATTGGCTGTGATGTGTGTTAGAAATAGGAATTCCTAATTTCTGTGATAAAAGATAGGTTGGAATCAAATAAGACTACTTATTCACAATTGTCTTAAAATTCTGAATTCTATTCCCTAACTCAGAATAAGCCCTCTTGAATCTATAAGGTGTTAACTCCAGATTTATTGAAAAGTCAAAATTGATAGGTACTTCTTTTTTCTTTTTAAGGAGTAATTATGACTAGCCCTGAGCACCAGGAATCTGCTCCAATCAGGTGCTTGGATGATACGGAAAGAGAGTATAAACAGAAATACCCAGCTGTCATCTTTGCTGCAGACATTTACTCCAGGGAACCAACTTCAGGCAAAGCAACATGAGGATGGAGGCAAAATTAAGGCGGCTAAAAGACTGTCTGTTTCACATCTTAATTGCCTGAGCTATTAAATAAACACATCTGGTATCAATGTCTCTTGCATACTGTACTTTTTATGTATCACATATGTCACTGGGCTAATGTTTTTATGAACTGCTCACTTTGGACTTGGAGTTGTGATGTTAAGCTTTTCTCTTTTTTTTTAATCTACTAATACAAAACTTATTTATCTGTTTGGTGACAATCATTTTGTTTTACCATCTGTCTTTTGGGCTTTGCATACTGCATTGTCTATCCTTCCACCAGGTATCCATTCCCCGTCAGTTCAAGAGAAATTAGCAAAATTAAATAAAGGAAAAAAACCCTTCTGGAAGTCATGAATTTGTTAAAGGAGACAAATTTGCAAAATTTCATTAGAGAGACAAGTAATTGTTAAAGCAGATGCTGCTTCTTATTTGTTCAATAAGGCTTTTATACATCTCAAGCTTTATTAAGGATTGATTTGATAAAAATGTCCTTGGAGAACTGTGACTTTGAATTACCTTCTGTGGAGGAATTTGATGGGTCTAACCTAAAAAGATATGAAAAAGGGGAAAGGAGAAGATGGGGGATTTATATTTGAAATGGGTTATTCTGCAGATGTGCAGAACAAGCATTGATAAATTTGTCCACTAGTCTTCTAGAAAATAACCTATATGCCTTTCTCTTTAACAAAGGCAAATAGGTATAAAAATTACATCTACTGTACAAAGGCTGTCATTGATAATTATTTAGAATTCAATTGTATTGTAAAGGAACAATCCTTTGCTGTTATTTAGCAACATAGATGTACTGGATTGCAGGAAATATTTTCTTCAACAGAGCTAAATTGCCCTTATCATTGTGTGTGAAATAACCTCTAGGTAACTTCAATGTTCTTAAAAAATATGCTGTCCATGAAAATGGAAAAAAGTTTCATATTTTCCATTTCCATTTTTAAATGGAAAATAAAATAAACTGTAACAACACACATTTTCAGAGGTCCTCAGTTCAGTAAGCTTTTCTGTAAGCCACACTTGTCTTCTCATAATCTGTGGAAGTCTTTGTTATTCTCCTAAAAAAAAAGGACTCTACATTTAATGCAGTCAAATTGCATAAATTTCTATGCTACAGAGATTCTGAAGGCTAACAAAATGAGATCTGACTATCTGACTCATATACTGCACTAATTATCATTTGTTGAAAGTATTAGGAAGATGTCAAAGTGGAAGTAAAAAGAGAAATGAGAAATAGGAGGAATAGCTGTTATACCTTTCCTAATTAAGGACCAATAGATAATGCTCACCCAGTCATTTCCATTGGCAGAGGCATAGCCTTTCTGAATGAAAAGCTATTTATTCCAAATTAATTATTTTGCATAGACAACAAATCTCGAAGAAGATATTGCTGATACACAGTACGCTGAGATAATTAGAAAAGTATTTGTGAAGAATCCAAAATCCATGTAATGTAATGTGATGAATGTCAATTGTAACAGGAATCAAATTGAAAGAAAAAATAGTGTAAGAACAGCATATTACAAGAATATGTTGCATCAGTTAACAACATGGATAAAATGCAGTCAGAGGACTGACAAACTCAGGAAGCCATGTAGCCACCATCAACCTAGTCTGAGGTGGGATCGAGATCACATCTAACTTGCTCTTAAAAAACATCTGTGAGTAAGATTGCAGCCTTCTGCATAATGCCCAGTGCTTGAAAGATTCCTTACATATGGAAAGAGATCCCCGTTAATTTTGTGATCATTTTTCAGAATATTTGAAGCAATTCTTACACAGAAAATATGATGTAATTATTTTTGATATATACCCCCCAAAAAACACTATGTTGCTTATTCTGTTGACTTGGCCAGTAAATGAAAATATTGAATAGCTTTACATTCAAATAGACTCTTAAAAATAAGATTTTATCTCTGTTCAGCAGCAAATGTAGCTATATCTTACTAATATATTGCATAATGCTCCGTCCTATATTTCACAGTTGTCCTATTAAGAAGTGAATGTGGTCAAAATTAAGCACGTATGTACTCAGCAAATCCAGTGTTTTCTTGAGGTTTTCATGGTTTGTTGCTATGTCTTTGTAGGTATCAAATTTAGGCTGGTTTCTCTGTCCTTCAAGTTTTTCCTTTTCTCCTTTTCTATTTTTTTCTCCTTTTTTCCTTCTCTCCTTTCCTCCTTTCATTTTCTTTCCCTTTCTTTCCTTTTTCTCTTCCTTTCTTCCCTCCTTTTTTCTTTATCTTTCCTTCTTTATTCTTTATTTATTTTTCTGAAACAGTTTTGTATTTGCCCTTCTCCATTTTTGTATGATACCATTTGTCCTCCTAGAGTTCTTGAACATAATTACTAGTGGTTCAAAGACAGTTTTGGCTTAGTTAATTTCATCAGATCCTGACAACTTGGCTACATCTTAGTTATTTAATATTCTTTAACCTGTCCTTTATGTGTTCTGACCTCTCCCCCTATCTTTTGTTAAAATTAATTGTGTTAAAAATTAACTGTTAAAATGCAATATGCAAATATCACCTCCGAGCTAGTACAAATACTGCATAAAAAAGCTAGACTCTGAAAAAGTAAGGTTTTTAAGCTAATTTAATTCAGCAAAAAGGTCATACTGACAGCTGCAGCAACTGAAAACCAATCCCAATAGGCATACAGATAATGGAAGCTTCCTCACACTTCCCTCTCCACCTATTAGCTCAATATACAGTGGAAGGATGAGGTTAAAAGGGCCATTCAGCCTTAAGGGTCGGTAAGATCTTTGATTTCTCCTGAACATTGCCAGTATTGCCAGTGTGTACTAGAAGAGCTACTGCTGTTAGCAGTGTGCACATTTTGTCCTAACAAAACAAACAAACAAAAAAGTTTCAATTCATCTACTCATTAATTTGTTTCATACCTGAAATAGTGTCTAATCTTACCTGCCACCAAGGCCATGTTTAAAATGTTTCCAGCTTCTTTTTTAGTAGAATATGTTATGCAAAGATTATTATTTCATTTTTAGAACAGGAGCATCTCTGTTGTAATGAATTTAGTAGTACATATCAACTTACCTTAACTCCTGTCAGGATTCAGAGGCTTTTCTGCCAAGCTCTGCCATTAAAAAGTTAACCTTTACTAACAAAGGCTTAACCACTGTATAGCAGATAGCTAGCCATTTATCCTTATTTGTAACATACTCCAATGGGAATCTAACTAACTGCATTAGAGGAAATTCTCACTGAATAGTAACAAAAGATTCCATTACTTTGGGAGTAAGAAGGTATCCAATGCTACCTTTGATTTGTCTGCTATCAGAGGTGACTCTGGTAAAGTTAACAGGATCTGTATTTTTTCTTCACAGTTCATCTTTGATTTATCACTACCAAATGAAATCTTTCAGAAGCAGCATCATTAACCTCCACTAAGCTAAATGCATTCCTCAACTTCTCAATCCGTTTATCATTCTTATGAGGAAAGTCATCACTCTTCAATTGATTGTGACTGTTATTTTCCTACATATTAAGATATATAATATATATTATATATAAAATTCATAAACGCTACAGTATCCACAAATCCACATAGAGTATATAAATGAGTGCAGTTTATGACTTCAAGTTGTTTTTAAATATCATCTACAATAATATACTCAGTATAGTTACATGAGGAATCCGCTCTAGATGAATGCCAAACTTCCCTTCAATGAAAATACTAGATCCTCTTCTATGTTCTTTACTCTTCCTGTTAAAGAACCTTTTTAATGAAATTTCATACATATGAAAGACATCATGAATAACTTTTTCAGCAACTGTATCATCTATTCTCCAGTCAGTGAGTGCCAGTAATTTCTTTTAATGTCAATGAAAGTTATGAGTATACATTTATAATGGAATATACTCCCGCAATATGGATTAAAAGATTTCATAGAAACTGTAAGACTATTTACTCATTTTACAGAAATTAATAGGAAAGAGATGGGAAGATGGAAAAGATGGGAAAAAGAAACTTCAGTACTCTGGGTGTTAATAAATAATGACAATAGAATAGACTCATAAAAAATCAGCTTCCCGCTAAAGTGTTTAATCTGTTTTTTTTCTAAATTTCAACATACACACTAAAGTATTTTCAAACAATGAAGTTTTAAAATGTTTGCCACTTAAAAGTCAAGAGTTACCATGTCACACAGTAGTTTATACCACTGTAATCTGCTAGCTTAAACATTACAAATAATAATGACATGGTAGTTTAGTAGTCGACACAAACAATCATTATGAACTATAGATCAGCACAGAATACTCTCACAGTAAATAACACAAAGTCCAAAATATTCAGAATTAGAACTATATAGCTTCAATTATTTAATTTATTTATTTACTTGTACTGGACTGAACCTCTCTCCATGCTCCTTCACCTAAGGATACTTTAAACTTTCTATCCCAATCCCCAGTTTGGGGATAATTTAGGAGATTTTAAGGAAACCTCTCCCTTCAGGCAAGGGAAGTATGAGTGTTATACCCACAGAATATGTCTTGGAAGGCAAAGGGGGAACAAGCAGCTGAGACATATAAGGAGAGAACACAGACTAGGAATGACAGAAAACATTCAAGACAGGCATGGTTCCCTGAACCAAAAAAAGATCTGAGGTGGGCATCACCTCAGATCATAATCAGATCAGCGGAGCAGACAGAAATTGGGTAACTCCTTCTCCAGAGACCAATATGAGCTCCTCCTGTCAAGAAGGTGTTCTGATCAAATTGTGCACCTAGCTAGAATACTGGCTTCCTGAACATGATCAACATGATGTGTCAGAAAAAAAGAGATTCAAGCACTGTAGTGCCACATGGTAGAAAATCTTAATTATCAAAAACTCATTAGTGACCAACTTTTGACTTAAAATCTTAACTAAAAGCCATTATTCTCAAGAAACTTTCTATTTCACAGGATTTATGGTGGGTGAGGGAGGTGATTATAGGAATTGGAAATAAACAAAAAAACAAATAAACAAAAGAAAAACCCCAAATTTAGATTCACCAAGTTCATCAAGGGTGTTCAGGTGTTCAATCAACTACCTGTAAGTGGTTTCTGGAGAAGACAAATACCTAACTGAATGGGTAGATACTATTTTTTCCTAATCCACTACCCACTTAATCAGCAAGAAATACCCATCTTTACATCACTAGAGATATTACAGAGAGAATAAAAGGATGAGCATACAATACACTCAGCCCACCAAGAACTGTTAAAAAAAGTTAAAAAAATAAAAAGTCAGTTTGAGTAGACATAAGGACCCTGGAGATTTCTCCTTCCAGGACAAGTTTGCTGCTATTCTCCAGCAACTGGATGGGTGCATAGTCCCAAGATATTACTACACACATGCACAACAGAAACACAGCCAGCCACACAGATGAGCACGTACAAGGGACAAGACCAGCATTCATACTAATTCCAACAGTACTCATATTTGTCTTTTAAGACCCATTTTCAGTTCATTGAAACAAATTAAAACTACATGAAAAGTATCTTATTTTAGAACATTGGGGGGAAAAAAATCCAAACCATTCATTTTTCTCTCAAATGCTATTTTCTATTGATCCAAGATGTGTAATTTGATTGTCATGACTGTCAGCTGAAATATTTCTGATGTCTTAAAAACAATCCATTATTGCATACTTGAAATTAGCTTTATTTATAAAAGTAGCCTTAACATTTTTTCCAGTATTTTTCTAATTTGTCTCCATTTACTAAAAGAAAAATAGTATTTGCACAATTAAATTGAAGTAGGATTTTTTTTTTAATTCCATAGGAGTTAAAAAATAAAGAGAATTCAATTTTGAAGGTAAAGTTTTATACCATTTCCTGGTAGAATATTCCTAAATAAAGCAACAAATTGTAGTATATCTATCACAAGCTAATATTTTACAAGCAAGAAGTTCATACATAGGCTTTATAAAATTTAATTCTTTACAACACTAGAGAAGTAATTATTTTTTTTTTCCTGGTAAAGTGATTGAATTTGAAGTGTTTTGATTATTGAGACCGAAATGTCAAGCCAGATAACTGAGAATTAAAATACAGTGCTGAATGAAATCCATTTCCATTTTTTTCTGTTTTGTCATGATATATTTATAAGTGAGTCATACATGTGGTCAAACAATTTACTATAAATTCTTTGTTGTCATTTATATTTCGATTAATGGATATGTGCTGAACTTCTGTTCATACAATATCAAGTTGCTCTAATTTTAAATGTATCAGATTTCTTATGCCATGATTTAAGTAGCACTTAATCAATGAAATTGTCCCTATAGCTTTCCATTTTAAGAAAAATGTCTTTAAGGAACTGGCAGGAGAAAAAAAATGCTGGGGAATGTTTGCAATTACAAAATTTTAAAAACTGTTTTCTAATAGCCAGAACATATTGAAAGATCCTTTACCTTCCGTAGAGATATAGTTATCTTGTAGGGATATGCCTCATTTTTTTCGTCTATTCCAAGGCAATAAAAAGTGCAATGTAATTCTGAAATTCTTCTAGAAGATGAGGAAAAGTAATAAACAATATCTCTTATCCAGGATATGAAATCAAATGTTGATTTACCTAAAGTATACCTTGTGGTTTCATGCAGTACATGAACTACATACATATTAGCTGAAAATGTACTTACTGCTTTGAGACAAAGAAATGCCACCTAAAGTAACCATTAGCAAACAATGAAATGACTATAAAATTCAAATTACTTGATGGTGTAGAAAACTCTTTCACACTTTCCCAGTTCAGTTTCGTTGTATGTGGAAATGATCAAGATGAGAACGTTTAATAATTTCAGTGGTACAGTAATGAAGAACAATCAGACTTCTATACACCATTACATTTTAAAGCATCATTTGACACAAAGGAAAATAATATATCAGAATATATCAGATTTGTAAAGGAGATTACATCCTTACACCTTAGCAACTGATGAGCAATTGTCATCTAGTTCTTCATTCCCTCATCAGCATCAAGAGAAAGCTCTTCCTCCTGCCTTAATCTCCTCTCTTATACTCATCTCTCCCAGAGTTTAATCTCATTTTGCCTTCTAGAGAAGACAAAGAATCACAGGGAGGAAACCTGACCTTCCAGGGGGGAAGGGAATCAGAAAAGGTATCTAGGTTTCCTCTAATGTGAATACAGAGATGGATGACTACCTGGGGAACATGTGGAGAAGGCTGAACTTCAAACTACATAAAACATACCTCAGAGGAAGGGTGCATACAAAAAAAATGAACAGAATATGGTAAAGCCTTGTAGTTTTCTACTTTAGATTTTGGTAACTCGTTTCAGTTGTTAATTAATTAATTAATACCTCTCCCCAAGCCAACTCTCCCTCTATTAGACTTCTTTTTCCTTAGAATTCTACCATTCTACCCCACATATAAAACTAAATTTTGTCTTCTTCACCTTCTTGTGGTGAAGAAGGCTTGGAACATCTAGGTCTTTTAAAAATCATTTTAAAAGCTTTTTTCTTATTTTTTTTTAATTTAGATTACAACATGATAGAATCAATTTATTTTATACATTAATAAATTTGAAAGGCTTGTAACAATTATTGCTGATTTCTTGCCCATAATAAATAAATAACTAAATAAGCTTTATTTCTGACCTTAAAACTATAATTATATAGTAAAAATCTGCAATCATATACTCTCGCTCTAGAAAATGCTGAACCTGTTTTTCTTGAGGGGAAGCATCTCCTAATTATCGTCACAGTCAAAACCTAGTCAGAGATGTTGCTACACTAATTGAAGTCACATAGATAGGAATTTAGCTCAAGTGTAGGTCATAATCAATCTGTCTACTTTCTATCTCATGACATAATTTGGTTACCTGTGTACCTTATATTCTGTTATAGTTCATAACAAACATATGGCATAAAATAATCTCTAGATAGTAAATGCCTGTATGCATGAGTTGAGTATATTTTTTGATTGTTTGTTTTTGACTGTTTGTTGTTTCTTTGTTTGTTTGTTTTATGATGGGCTTGCAACACATGTCTAACGTCACTTTTGGCTTTCCCATTACGTGACACTCATGCTTCCCCTTCTGGTGCTATCGATCGTGCTCTAGGTCCAGATTCAAGGTCAAGAAAGATACTTTGTTAAAACCAAATGGATGAAAAACATTAATGCAAAATAAATGTGAGGGAAAAGAATCTCCATCTATTAACAATTCCCTAATCAAAGTGGTATAGAAATGTTTTATCTTAGCACACATCTAAAAATCCCACTTCCAGTTGTATTCAGAACATGGAAAGAGCTGTACTTGTAGAAGAGACTGGTAAAATATACATTTTTGCATGGACAAGAAAAAAAAACCAGTTCTTGAGAATTCTTGAGCCACTGCTTTGAATTTACTGTATAAAAAGTATTGATATGATGGTCATGTAATCAGACACAGTAACATAATAAAATATGGAAATAGGATATAACATAAAATAAATAAACAAAAAAATGCTGCCACTGTTTTATATAGCACTTTGTAGACTCCATCCCAAAAAAAGGTGCTGTTTTGGGAATTAAGACATAAAATTTCAGTTAATGCATTTGAAAGTCTGGTACATATCTATTAAGACTATCTATTAAGACAGATAAGATAGATATTAAGAATATATATCTATTAAGATAGCTAATAATATATTAAAATTATTTAAGAAGCTTAAATAATCCAGTTGACAAGAAGAGGTTAAAGAACTGGCTATTTTCTCAAAGTCTTTCTTAAAAGTGACCAAGTTGGAAGGTCAACACTTAGACATTGTAGTAATGGATGCTATAGAAAAACTAAAAGCACTAGTGTTTCAGAAATAATAAAAGAAATGGGTGGAGATGGTTGTAAGAGAAGAATGAGCCAGAAATGACCCAAACCTGTTCTTATCATATGAGTGTTGATGGAAAAAACACATGCAGTCAGTGTTTTCAATTTCCTTCATGTACAGTCTTATGTTGTATTAAGTGACACAGATATTTTTCCCCTGTAAAATGAAGACTGATTCTTCAGAATCTGGGCTCTGATCCTAAGAACACTGTAAACTCACTCTCAGGACATTGTGCTGGTGTAAGTTTCCAGTGACATAAATATAATTACCTCGGTGCAGTCAGTATTTTTTTATGACATTTGGTATTGAAATAGTTTTTCATTACCTCTCTCTTCATTACCTCCCAAAATATATGTCAGTATGCTTTATAAAAAGTGAAAGTGTTCCAGAAAGTACTCTTATCTCCTTCCATAGCAAAGGCTACTAACTACCCAGCCCATAATTCATGATAAGTCCAGGTGGGTGTGCAGATTCCTATTGGAAAACTACTTAGAATTGGCCAGCCTTACCCACTGCATGTAGCACAAAAAACCACCTTTGCATAAAAGGACTTTCTCTCTTCACAAGCAGTTAACAGTGGACGACTGATGAGTCAATGAGAGGAAATAAGTGCTCAGAGAAGGCAGGGCAAAGCTCCTATCCAGCTTCTTGCACAGAATCTGAGGCACTACTCAAGCATGGCTTGACAAGAGCAGGACTGCAGGTCCTACCTTACTGTAGCACCAAATGAGCAGGGAAACAAGGGAGGAGTTGCAGTGACAGCAACCAGAGAAGCTTTGGTTGATCAAGGGAAGGACTCAGCCCAGCTGTCAGAGCTCTGAGTTGTGCACGTGGGGTTGGATCAAGGAGACTCTGGTGCCTTGGAGCATCAGGCACTGCATGGGATCCTCTTTGAAGAGGAAAGGCCTGCAAACTGGATATGCTTTCAAGGGAGTACAAAGGGCTTTTCACTTACCACCTTGCTCTCCAAAGAATGGCAGAGCAGGAAGAGAGAAGTGACTACCAAAACTGCAGTTCCACAAGGCTGACACTCTTAATACTTCATTGGAGAGAGGGTCTCCACTTAATGTCGGATGCAGGAAGTTGACAAAAGAAGGGGCAACTCCCAATTGGAAATCCCATACAGAAGGGTTACGGCAGCTGTGGGTGATGGGCAATCAATGCCAAGGGACTGAAGGAAGGGAGCACTTGTTCCTGGAAGTGCTTTTTGGACAACCTTGCATAGCAACTTTCCTTTCACAGCGTTATAACTGCAGCTCTTAAGGCACAGGCACAGCCCTGGGCACTTCCTCCATGCCTTGAGGAAGATGTCTTCCTCCATGCCTTGAGGAAGACATCATTCCCCTCAACTCTCTACTGCTGATTTCTCTGTCTCTGACTGCTATAGAAACCCATGACTTCATAGCTCACTTACAGATTTCCAACTGTGTCTGGGCTTCACTAGCCAGCTATCTCTAGTATAGCTGGATTGGAGAGGAACAAGGGATGGCAGAAGTGTCATTCAAGACCTCTGCTGAGCTGGCACTCCAAGCAAGACATGATGTAATGTAACACCATGCTCAGATGCTCACACAATCTTGCAGTCACAGGCAGCAGAAGTCACAGTGCTTGAGGTTTCTCTAGGGGTGCAAAGGAAAAGAGCAGTCCCAGCCTCTCTATATGTGCCCAGGGAGGATATCTTGGAGCAGGGAAGTCTTATGTGCAGGGAAGTCATTTCTCCTCGGCTTGTGTTTTTTCTCCACAGGCTTCATGCACGCTCCTGCAGTCTGCAGTGCCACCCTACTAAAGCATTAGTGCTACTGCTCTGCTTCCTCATTGTGAGAGAAAGAGCAAATCTTTCCCAGGTTGCCCAAAGCTTGCAAGGGAAATGTAGCTGCACAAGCACTGCCCTGCAGGCATGCAGGCAACTGGGGTACAAGGAAGAGCTTTGTGGGTCAAAGGCAGGTAATCTGCAGTCGTGCAGGGGGATTGAACTAGGAGACCTTCCAAGGTCCCTTCCAACTTCAGTCATTCTATGATTCTGCAATTATGTGATATTCTAACTGTAGGAGAGCTCTGATTTTTCATAGATTTGTCAGATAGGAATAGCGAGATATGAGAAATGCAACTTAAGATGATATGGCAACATCTGGAATACAGAGAGTCAGCAGCCTTTGGATGAGATTTCCACCTTGAATAAAAGAAAGAGGGCTGGATAAATCAAATAATACACACTGTGCAGAACTAGCAGGGGCACTATAATCTTTTCCTTCCATTGCTACTATGTCTTTTACGGACACAAATTAAACAACCTAAGGTGATATGAAGAAGCTGTGTGAGATAACCCTCCAAAAATCCCCTAACCTTTTCAGATTCAGTAAAGTACTTTTTGATAAGGGCTATCCAGCTAGATATATACAAACAAACAGCAAATATTGCCTCCTGTGTGACATAATTGTTCTGACTAGCTGTACACTTACTCATTCTTCACAACTCAGGGGCCTTTTTTTGTATGTGAAATTTAATACAACAAGCATTAGCGCTGTTCAGTGCTTCAGAAGTCAAGGAGCAAACTTTTCTAATCAAGGAATTATGCATCCAAATCGAGGATGAGTCTATAGCAGGAATACAAATGAAAAACAGCTTACTGATGCCATGGTGAATATGAATTAATCCATTCATGCCTGGGCATGGAAGCCCAAATTGAAGGTTGAGGTTTTTATCTGAGCTTCACAGCACTCTGCTCTTAGATCCCAACTGAATATAATGCGTAAAGAATAAACAAATAAACAACAAACAAACAACAAACCAATAACAACAAAACCTGGGCAGCTTGGCCAGAAGGACAGCCTGAGAGCAAAGGACAGTCTCCTGGCCTCTGGCACCTCCGCTGCCATAGCACACTCATGCCTGTGTTTCTCCTTGTGCCTTTTGTCCTATCACATGGCACCCGACAGAAGAGCCTGATTTCTCCTACTATCCAGAACGGTTGAGGTTGTAAGGGACCTCTGAAAATCATCTAGTCCAATCCCCATGCGTAAGCTAGGTCACCTAGAGCACATGGTACAGGATCTAGGAGGGTTTGGAATATCTCCAGAAAAGGAGACTCCACAACTACACTGGCCAACCTGTTCCGGTGCTCTTACCCTCAGAGTTAAGAATTGCTTCCTCATGTTCAGACAGAATTTCTTATTTTTCCATTTGTGGCTGTTACATCTGTCACTTGGCACCACTGCAAAGACTCTGACCCCATTCTCTTACACGTTTCCTTCAAATACTTATGCACATTGACAAGTTCACTTGAAGTATCTTCTCTCCACCAAGTGTCATGGAGCAGCTTCCTGCATTGAGATGGGCAGGCTATTGTGTTTTGGACAGGACCTGACCTAGTGCATGACAAGAACAGCATGAGTCTACAGAGTGTTTGGCCAGTGTTTTTGTCACCAGACACGGTCTCCTTGCAGCCTCTTGAAAGAGCTCCTAACTCTTGGACTGCCTGAGCCATGAGTGCCAAAAATGTCCCTATCCAAGCAGCCTTCGCAGGTGGACCACACATGATCTGTAGCCAAATTATGAGCCATCAGATTCCACTTTGTCTCAGCATTTTGAGGACTTTGGAAGGCAGAGGCAAGCCCATCAGACCCATTGTTCAATTCATCTGGGTGCTAATTCGTCCCAGGGTACTTTTTTCCCCCCATATGTGTCTCCTTTTTCCTTGCCAGTTGTTTTAGGCCCACTTTTTTAGACTCTAGCTGACAGCAGTCCATGTAGTACCTGAATCACCTGAAATACCTGAAAGAACAGATGAGTGGTTTTCAACCTAGGCATCTAAGGGAGATGGAGAGAATACACAAATGAGAGAACTGGGCAGTTAGAGAGAAACTGTTCTGAGATTGTTGTTCTTTGGTGGTGGTGGTGGTGGTGGTGGCGGTTTTTTTTACCCATTATGTTCAGCTGGATTTGGGATCAGAGAGATAAGGAACTCATATAAAAACCACATAGAGTATAAATGTAGAATAAACTGTTTAGTCAGCTTTTCTGACAAACTCTTAAAATTCATCCAGTAATCTTTTGTATATCTGAAGGAGTGTAGCTAACCTGTCCTGTCAGGAAATTCAATATAGCCAAACTGATTATGTGTGTATGTCTTATGCACATGCACTTGTGTATATTTGCACAGTGGAATCAGATAGGAACAAAAGAAAGCAACAATGGTTTTACAAATCCTGTTTTGTTTTTTCCCTGAGCTGATACAGGTACATCTAAAATTGTCACATGAACATAGCACTCTCACACAGCAAAAAAAATGTGGTAGATAGTACTTTATTTATGGTAGCAATCTTTAACGTAAAAGCCCTTTTTATTAGCCAGGAAATAAATTACCCAGTTTATAAAGGAAGGAGAATAGGTGCAACCTGATGCACCTACTATCCTTAGATGTGTTTTTTTCTGTATTTCTTTCATGTTAAAGGAAGACAGAATATAAGTATAAACTAGTTTGAGCATTTGAATTAGCAGTGGGGTTAGTTTTTTTGTTTAGTTTGTCTGTTTGATCACCAATATAACAGTGTTTTATTAAATATAAACTGTATATTAACAGTATCATCTTGTACCTTATCCTGCAGGTTATTTCAGAATTTCTTTTTAGACCCATATAATTCCCCATTTTGTTTTTCATCTGACAGAAAACCTTTAGGTAAAAAAGAAAAAAAGAAAGGGCTTAGTTTTAATTCACACAGCAGAATTAAATAAAAACAAATTTTAAGTACTTCTTTTGTCCCTATGACCCAGAAACAACAGATTCTTTTCACATATGTGAATTGGGGGTTGTAGATCTGTGGGGAGGGGTTAACTGAAAATTTTCACATCATTAGTCAATAATATGCACTTTTGTCTGTAGGGATATCAGCAAAAAAATAAATCCACAGCATTATTTCCTTTAGAAAAGTACCTGCTGTGCCAAAAAAATAATTTTCATCTAAAATTTAATAATGCAGTACCTAAGCATGGCAGCCCTATTGGCATGATACATTATCATGGCTTTGGAGGCTCCCAAATTGGCTGCAGTTTATGACATCAGAATTGTTCCTGCTAGGAACCACCCATGGAGGTCTCAACATGAAAGCAGGAGTTGCTATGGGAGGTTCAAGGGATTGTTAATGAGCTATAATACTTCTGACAACCATACTGTGATTTTAAACCATCCCAAGATGACAGCTATGGAAAGGTGCTGCAGACTTCTTACAGTTCAAGGAGGAGTATGAAATAAGTTTGTTTTTCATAGAGCAGTCCAAGCTGCTCAGGCATCTCTATAGATGTCAGCATGATACTATCTAACCTTCCAATACAGAGATAAACTTAGAATCTCCAAAAAAAAATATCTATGACATCTAATCAATACAGGCAAAAAATAGTATAAACCTCTCTACGTTTCTGTTATGTATAGCATACATGCTGTGTACAGAGTAGAGGTTTCAAATGTGTGTTTACATGGAGTGTTTAAACTGAAGTTTACAAGTGTGCTTACATTTACAACTCAGAAGGACTTTCTATGGCCTGCTGGAGAAGAAGCATGCATTGCAAAATCTTCCAAAATACCTATAGTCCCAGAAGGACTTGCTCATATTTCATGTGATGCTTTTCACCTTTTTCTGAATCTTTAATAGACAAGCACACATAAAATGTATTTCAATAGCATATTTTTGGAAGAAGCTATGGGTTAGTTCTTCACAAATTTTTATGGTGGCATGCTGTCACACCTACCCACTCACAGAAGTTTACATAATGCTTAATTATTAAATAATCTTCTAGGGGATAAAAGGAATCAATCCAGAGAGTTCAGAAAGAGTTAAGAGAAATACCTGAAAAAAAATCAAAGAACAAACATATTTATGGATACTTCACAGAAATGTGAGCAAAAATATGAAGCTATAATCTTAAATTACATGATTCATTGCACATCACTGCCTTATCTCTAGCAAATACGTACTTAAATGTGCATGCCATATAACTACAGTAGCTACATTTCTCTGATATTCTCTCTCACCTTGGAGTGGTATTTTTGTCTGATATTCTTTCTAAAATAACTCTAACAGAAAAAGAAAGGAACTGTAGAGAAAAAATAAAGTGAATTTATTTTGACACCAGCTACCAGAAACATTTATTTCTGAACATCTAAATTGAGTTCAACTTTTATAACATTTGCTTATGCACTAGATTAGCTAAAAGGACAATTTGATGAAATTATTGATTATGCACCTTTGCTTACTTCAAGAATTCAGACTTAACCATTTTGAATAATTAAGATCTCAGTGCTTTGAATACACTGCATTTTTTCTTCCTATCATTTGAAAATAAACTTTGCCTTTCTGACAGTAATCTCACCTATTGTTTGGAAAGAAATACAGAAGCCACGGCTTGAGCTGCAAAACCTTACTATTAGTAAAGAAATAAACTTTGGCAGAGAGAAATTCATGAAGATAGGATGATTCTTAATGTGGGTTGTGTTGCCTTCTGGAAATGCTTGTCTGTTCCCATTTGACTGCAGAAACAGAGACGCCTATGGCAGTATTAAATTATATGGACATAAGCACATAGAGCACAACTGCCTAGTGTAGTAGCACTAGATGTGTTCCAGTTCTAATTCCCCTTGGTGTCTAATTGTTCCTTGAGAGGAGTAATTCCACGGGTCCTATATTTTATCTGACAACTCTGTGATGACATCCTGGGTATCCAAAGACAGTTCAGATGACACTAGAAGTCTCGACTCAAAGACCTTCTCAATACAGACTTCCTACTTTAATCAGAGCCTTGATTCATTTTCCTAAATGTAGATTCAATTTCCTAAGACTGAGAAGGAATGTGAACTCTTGCTTCCTTTGCATTCATTTCAATCTTTAACATGAATGACTGTGTCCTTTCCCATTCTCCCAGGAATTCATTGAACCCCTTTCCATGCTTTGGAAGAGCAGTTGCATGTGTCTATACTTTTGGAATGATTCCAATTATTAAATCCTTGGAAGGATTCCAACTATTAAATGTGTTGAGGGACATTGCAAGCCATCATGGCATCAAGGCTTGAAGAACAAATATCTCCATGCTTTTCATGGGCGAGTTTCTCGTTACTTTTTCAACTATCATTCTAAAACATTTAATTCTCCTTCTCAAGTAGAATAGCAAGTGTAAGAGCTTATTTTTCCAGGACACCAGTACTGAAAATGTGTTGTGGCCACTTCTGTTCTGCATTAGAAGGTCTGCAGAAGGGTGCAGACAATAACCATTAATTCTTTTCACCAAACTGATACAACTACAGTTTCAAGATCAGACCTATATGTATATGATTTTTTTTTTGCAAAATACAGTTACTGAAATGAAGGATCAGATTTTGAGAGGAAAAAAAAAAAAAAAAAAAGATGTAGGTCAATAAAGGATGTGTAGCTAGCAAATATTCCTAAATGTATGTCTGTTTATGACGTTAGTAGCCAATGTATTGTTAGGACTCTACAACTTCTGCCTGAAAGGAGGTTGAAGGGAGGCAGGGGTCAGTCTCCAAAACAACCACCTACAGAACAAGAGGAAATAGCTTCAAGTTGCACCAGGGGAGGTTCTGGTTAGATATTAAGAAAAAAATTCTACACAGAAAGGTGGTGAAGCATTGGAACAGCCTGATCAGGGAAGTGGTGGAGTCACCACTTGGCAGTGTTAAGAAATGGGTAGATGAGACATTTAATGAGACAGTTTAGCAGGCAGGGTGGAGAAGGTTTTACAGTTGGATTAGATGATCTGGAAGGTCTTTTCCAAACATAATGATTCTATGATTCTGTGATTCTGTTCGTTCCTTCAACAATGCAATACACTTAACCACTTCAAGCACAAAGACAAGAAATTGTGTGGGTCTAAATCTTTACTGAGGAGGGATGCAATGCTGTATTGTGTTATCTGAACTATTCAAAATGCAGCTTCATGAAGAACATGAAATTCTCAGGAATTAGACTGTTTTGTTCTGTTTTGTTTTGTTTTTCACAGATATTTCTATACTTTTAAGTGCAGAAATATCATAGGACAAAATAGTTTGTTTATGAAACCATACTGGAGAGAATCTATCTTCTGTGGAATCTAAAGGCAGGACTCCAGAACATGACATATTTGGCAATGAATGGGAAGAAGAAACTTTATTGATATTATTTCTGTTCTGAAATGACTGCAAATG
This sequence comes from Nothoprocta perdicaria, assembly GCF_003342845.1. Lineage (NCBI taxonomy): Eukaryota > Metazoa > Chordata > Aves > Tinamiformes > Tinamidae > Nothoprocta > Nothoprocta perdicaria. The sequence goes on from NW_020455316.1 coordinate 1,298,919, forward strand.
GATTACTTGTCTCATTATGCAGAGAACAGTTCTGGTTTTTAATTAGCAATATATTTCCCCCTTCACTCCTTCATTTTCTGAACAACTGAAAAAAAAAAAAGAAATTAATAGAATGAGGTTATTAATGAAGTATCCAGTATTTCTCATAGTTTTGCATAAAATAGCAATCATTTTTCCTCTACACAATTTTTTCAAGTAGTTCAAATATTGCTAGCATTATATAATTTTTCTTTAAGTAGAATGAACTGGCAGTTGTGTATACTCTGTGATGTATGTAGACTCTGATACATGTACTACAGAGCTATAGGAATCATCCATCTCTTCACATGGATGACTGCCACTGAGATATAGCCCCATGACGATGGCTATACTATTCCACTCAATTGCCCTATTTCACAGAGCTAAATGCTTGCAATTCTTCAGGAGACACTGTCCACATACAGCCTACCCTTGCCCAGAGTTAGCACCTGTGTCTTGACATTGAATAGGGAAGGAATACTTTGGCCCAGTCCAAGCCCGTAGTTTGAATTATATGGATATTGAACAGTATGGATATTTCTGTTCCTCATGGAATCAGACCGTGGTCCCTAGTGCAATATGACAAGTCTACCACCACCAGTAATAGATGTTATCTGACAAGATGAATGTACTAATGGCCGTTTTCTGCAGTGTAAATACCTCACAACATTGTCACAACCCACAACTGTTTTATTAGTTTTTATGTCTGTTTGTAGATATCTTCCTTTTTGATATGTTCCTTTCATTTTTTTATGTTGTTCTGTATTGTCTTTATTGATTATTTCATTGCTATGTAGTTCCTTGCCTTGAATATTTATGAATAATGTAAATATTTGTGTGTTAAACTTATGTGGCTCACTCTTTCTCAAAATGATGTTAACCACATTGTACTGTGATGACTATTACAGAGAATCCTTCCCATTGCATTCTCTCAAATTATGTTGTGTCTCATGACTAAATCCACAACTGCACCTTTTCTTGTATTCTTTGAGACAAGATATTGTAGGAGCAGTAATTTATAGCATTTAGTAATTTAATTATCCTGATGAGGCATTGATCTAGTCGATATTGAGGTAGTTTAAATCCATATCAATCACCACTTGTCCTAAAGATGCAGCTTCCCTAATGTCATTTGATATTTCTTGGTCACTACCATCACCTCACAGCATAATTGTACTTTTTTCTTTTTATTGTTCAATACATTCAGCATGAGATTTCCCCCCATAAGTATTATTCTGTTTTCCCATAATGTATTTTATTCTTCAAGTACTCTGCTTTTTCTCCTTACCCTTTCACCCTTGAAAAGTTGTCTACACTACTATAAATAATCCTCTTTCCCCAAGGTTTCTGAGAAATTTAAATCAAAGTTGCTGTTTTATGCAAAACACACTAGCTCTTCCATCTTATTATTAGACTTCTAATACTGGTGTAAAAAAAAACAAGTTTTGCCCTTGCATTGTCACTCAGTATTGCATGTGACAGTCAGCTGGCATTATAGGAGATCTCATTTGCCTTTCCTATTTATTATGAATGTGCTGTGTGTTTCCCTCTTGGCCCTTTCATAGATGTATTGAACATTAATAGTTTCCCTCTCATTTCTGTGTTAATATAGTAAAACAAATAAACAAATTTAACCTTGAACTGTGCATTTCTCCTCTAATTTTCTATGCCAGATTTACAGAATTTGTACTCGATTGGAATTGAAGTCTTAAAATAGCTTGATAAAATTAATATTAATCAAATTATTGTACTTAGAAATATTTAGAGAAACCTTTCAAGCATTACTTTGTGGAATTAACTCCTTTTAAATGAGAGATTTCAGTTGGAGGGTATGTTTTTTTCTTCCTGATACTTTCCAAGAAAGATCTTGAGAGTTTTATTTATTTTATCAGAATACAAAGAATTGTTCAACTAGAATCACCTCTTGTAATTTTTTCTATTTTTTGCTTTCTCCATCAAACCCTCCAGGACATTAACTGCACTGATCTGAGGACCTGTTAAAATTTTGAGTACCGATGTCTAACAACTGATATGATGGGAGTTGAAAATGGACTATTTCATGTTCAAAGACTTGAGAGAATTGACATGGAAGAACATCAGCTCTTGTGCTCACACAAATAGTTGCAATTTCTTTGTTTTCACTTAGCTATTTTTCATACTGATAGGCATTTTGCCCTTGGGGTCCACTATTATGTGCAGAATGAGCAGTTTAGCTTTGCTTCCATTAGCATGAAAGACAGGAGAGTGACACAGTGCAGAAAAGCAATGCAACAGTGAAGTGGATATTCAAAATAAATGCAGTTTCAAAGGCCTATCCTGCTCAAATGGTAAAGCCAGTGTGTGTGCCTGCAAATATGTGTTGCATTGCAATACGAAGTAAAAGGCACTTCAAGTGCTCCCTGAATGACAATGAAGTATTGGAAAGCAATCACATTCTAATCATTGCTGCAAATGTCAGCACAAGGAGCCTGTGGGTTGTGGGTCCCCAGCGCACAAGTTAACAGCTTTACAGTAAAATCACCAGGGAGCAATTAAAGGGAAACTGTTACTAACCTTCATGCATGCTATTGATGAAATATCTAGAGAAAAAGGTCTAATTATAGTCCTAACCTTTCCCAATGGACCATGAATGATTTTCCCAATATGGCATGGAAAAAGAAGTAAAATAGCACTTTGAGTTATTTTCACATTTAGGATATCTTATACAAGGCACTCAGCAATACTACGTTCCAACAAGCTGTACACAAGTACATCTACCTTTCTGAAAAAAAATGAATATGTAGCAATGCTAACTACCAAAGTAGGAACAGATTCAAAATAAAAATAAAAACAGACTGAGGTAGAAATTCAGGCTTGTTATTATTCAGGGACTGAAATCGAATTCAATCCAGAATTTAAGAATGAGGGTCAGATGCAAGAGCATGAATCACTGTCCTGGTAAAGCCAGCTACTGTCCTGCTTGTGAAGTTTGAAGAACTTTCTGCAGTTTTTTTTTTTTTTTTTTTTTTTAAGTTGACTGACTTATTCTTGCAACATTTGGAGCTGATATGAAAAAAAAAAAAAAAAGGGGGGGGAGGAGAAAAGTGATGAACTTTTCAGCAAATAAGAATCTTAACAGATTTTTGCCCAGTGAAGTGTCTGGAGCAATAGAGAAAAAGAATGCCTTAATTTGCTCCCAGCTGTTCACAGCTTTATAAATCAGTGTAAAAGATGACAGGAATGAAGAGAACCAATGAAGACAAGACTCCCTCTTTCTTTTGACCAAGAGTGGCAATACCTTCATGTTTTTTTCTTCAGACTAAGGTTTTCCCTTTCCAGAGGGGCTCATGTGGCAGAATGTATCAGTTCAATAGCACTAATCACAAATAGATTGGTGTAAAGAAGATACAGAAATTTTATTAGTAAAGACAAGAGACCATTAGATGCTGGAAACATGTAAGAGCTACTTCTAGTTACCTTTCAGGAAGGACTTTCCTTGTTGGACAGCCTCTGGGTTATGTCTCTTCCAGTTGGCAAACCAGTTGATTTTGTGAAAGGTGGGAAAAGGGACACATTTATAATTCAGTATTCAGGGAAAGTTATGAGGAGAGAAGGGCAACTTCTATAAGTGGGGGACATTTCACAGGAAGATTTAAACGCCTATCCTTCTCTTTTGTCATCATGAGACAGGGTGCAGTTGAGAGAGAGAGAAAAGTAAAAGTATGATTTTATCATCTTGGGATCTCAGAGACTTTTACCTTAGGTGCTGGCACATTGACTTGTATCTGTGAATATATGAGCTTATTCTTAAACAATATCATCAGGAAACAGCAGATGGCCAAACTGCTTACAAATGCTTTTGTATTACAGTTTGTATTTACCAAGACATTTCCACGCTGACATGAGCAATGTCATTTTAAAGTAATGTTTGGAATTAGTCTCTTGGGTCACCAATTCCCAGGCATTATCAGATGATAAGTCTAAAACTATGATTGCTTAAATATTTTCCAAATCCTCAAGTATTCTTAAAGGGATACACTTTGCAGCCATGGAAGCCCTATTATAGTGTTGCTCACCATACAAATATGATTATAGTTTTGTTTTAAATTTCCATCAAACATCCTTTGGTAGCATGGTCAATAACTGGCTAGTAAAAATTTGCTTTGGTATGAAATATGTTTTTTAAGATCTTCATCAGGTATGTGTTCTCCTTTCCCTTTAAAAGGAAAAAGATAATTATTTTTAAATCCAAGTCAGTACATTTAAGCTGAAGTAGATTGAAAGGTGAATTGTTTACAAATATTTTGTCTTTGTAAAATAAAAATACATAATTCGGTATTATGCACGTATTTAAATATACATAAGGGTATTATAAGGTCACTAACATTTAATTATCCTCAATTCCTCCATAAAACTTAACAGTAATTAATTCAACAGACTGTGTATATTCATGATGAATAATTTATTCACAAATCATGAACTCTTTTCACTCTTCTTCTCCCAACTCTAAACTAAACCTAAATATTATCTTACTGTTCTTAAAATATGTAATTTTAATAAGGTCTGACTGTACAATATGAAAAAAAAAAGACAAAAAGAAAATAAAAACCTCACAGAATTGCATAAGTATATCCCTGTGGGATCTTTCCTTAAACATTATAAGTTAATAACATCATATTCCAGTATCAACTCTTCATTTTTCCTATATTTAGTAATTTGGATTATTTTAAATTGCTTTTGCATTTGATTTTTGTCTGTGATGGTAAAAGTTTACTTCTTTATTTTTATTTTTTAATTATTTTTTATTTTATATAAAAAAATACGAAAGCCTAAACAATTACCTTTTCAATGGTTTAATGTTTTATTGGTGTTAAAATTTCATCAGCAGACTTTTGGAAATTCTAGTCATTTCAATTAAAATAGGGTAACGATAATGAATCAAGACCTAAATCATAATGCCTTGAGTTATGCAGGAGAAAAAGATGTACGCATCAGTGTACACTTCAAAATAGGTGCACATTAAATAAGTTGGATGCAATCAGTAAGGATATGAATACTGATAACAATATATGATAGAGTACATAAAACACCAAAGAGTCAAAGCCCAAATATAATGCCTATAAACCAAACATGAAACCATTATAAAAACCCTTACAAGGTATAAAATAACAAATAAACTACTAAAAACAGACAGAATGGCATTGCTGAAAGAGGTTTTAAAAATAATTCCTAACTTCCTGCTATAAAATTCTGATGTATTGCCAACAGCTATATATAAAAAGTAACAATAACAATAACAATAAAAAGTATTAAATAACATCTAGATATTAACTTGGAATAGTTATTCTTCACATCTTCTGTAAAAATGCCAATGCTGCTACATGTGAAAGGGTTCTAAATTTCACGTTAACAATATATTTATGAGAATTTAATGGAACAAGCCCAACTAAATGAAATATTGCCATAATAACCCATTTCATCAAAGTCAAACACTGTCTGGAAAGGTATACTTTTCAACCACCATTTCACTAAAAGAGACTTGTCAGAAAGTTTTGCTCAGTATGGTTTTAGAATCTGTTTTTATTGTTGTTGTTTTATTTGTTTGTATTTGTTTGTTTTTTTCTCCTTGTCCAGAGTAGTCTCCACATTTCTTTCAAACTCCTTAAAAATGCAGCTATGTGGAGGCGTCAAAGCCAGTGCGTGTCTTCTATTTCCAAACTCTCTCAAGTTACAGACAGATCCGAGCACTAACAATAGAAGTCCAGATCCAAAGCATCATGAAATTCAAAAGCTGAACTTGAATAGTCTTTCTAGAAGGCTCTAATTGATTTTAAAATAAAAATGAGTTTAAATATCACAAAATCAACAACACTTAAAACTGCAAGCATGGACCTCCTGAAGCTGACAGCATAGACTAGATATGCTCCTCTCTGAGGACCACCTAAGAAAAGCTGGTCTGCTCTGCATGTTTTTTCAATACCTCCAAGAAGCTGAAGCCCTTTACACATATCTTTTTTTTTTACCACAAATTCTATGTTGGGAATAGGAGTAAGAATGCTTCATACCAAGGTTTCCTGTGGCAGTCTCTGTATCTGTGATACAACATAAACAGACCATAACCTTTGGGAAAAGATCCATCGTTAAACTTAGAGGAAATTTTAGCCTAACTCCCTCCTGATAAGGGATGTCCTTGACTGTTTTTATCTGTTCTGGAAATGAGTAGTACGGAAAATAATTCATTAAAAAGTGATAAACTCCATTATCCTTCAGCAGTTGATAAATGCCATGACTCCCAGCTGATTGTAGCATATCTATAATGGTGTGGGCTGTGAATATTTTCGTTACTCATTCTGAGGTTTATAAAATGCCTAGAGCCACAATAGTGAGGCATAATATACAAAAATTAAAGGCATAATTTTCATACAGAACCTACAGAAGGATGTGTTAAGTAAAATGACTATGACTTGCTGGTAGAAATTCATTGATAATCCAAGCAGGGGGTAATGTAAACTAGAAGGGGACTCATGTACTGAAAAGTACAATCAAGTGTCTAAATTTGTGCCCAAAGGGAATTGCCTATAGTAGCAGAGTTATTATAAAAGCAGGCAGCATTATGAGTTGAAACACTGGGTTATAATTACAGCAGGATACATGGGGGATAACTAAAGGTGGCCATTTTGTCATTCTTTACATGGGCTGCCCAGAGATTTTGTGGAGTCTCCTTCTCTGGAGGTCTTCCAAACCCAGCTGGATGCCACCCGGTGCCCTGTACTCTGGGTGTCCCTGCTGGAGCAGGGGGGTTGGACTACATGATCTCTGGAGGTCCCTTCCAACCTTAACCATTCTGTGATTCTGTGATTCTGTGATTCTGTGATTCTGTGAAAATAAAACCATAAAATTTCCCTTGTAAGCAATGCACAGTGTGTAAGAAATGGTGCATCAAAAATAGGTTCCTCTTTGCTTGGATGGTGAAGGAACTCCATTATTTTCAGGCAAAAACATTAGAGAATCTTGAGGCTTCAATTTATGTTACGCCTTCAGTATAAATGTCTTCCTCATAGATGCCTCATAAATAGCATTCAGGTCATTCGATATGCATAGATTAAGTTTTTGATTAAGTTTTAAGAATTCTCCAAATAATAACTTCAATTTTCCAAGAAGTTTACTTGAGAAACTGCAGCTTATGGAAACTGCTTATGGACAAGAAACAAACATGGGAAAACAAAGACAAACATGGGAACGTCCTGCAAGCTATATTAATTACTTTTGTCAAAATTCAAAAGATTTCAGTCCATCAAATACAAAGGTAATAACTCTTACATGTTATTAATTTGGGAGACTCACCTTATATGAAGTCTTGATAGGAATAATATGTCTATTATTATATTCTTATCTAATTGTCATCTGACTTACAGGAAGAGCAATTGGCTCTTCAAATACAAAACAGATAGTGGCATTTAAAACTTTGCCTCTCTCTGCAGAGAACAAAAAAACAACTATCCACACTAGAATGACTTTTAAAAATATGCATTTCATGTATTATTATTCACTGCAATACCACATCCTATGTACCTCATGTGGTATTATATTCAGATCCTTCTCAGAACACCAGTCAATATCCTGTGTTGCCTCCCATGTTCCCCAGAACTTCTTTTCCTGCTTCATCCCATGTGCACTACCTATATTTTTGCCTTCTACATAGACAAAAGATAACGTACAGCACAGCTAAACAGGAGCTAAGTGCACACTGAGTTATCAGCTATTGTTTGCATGCTGTCTGGCAAAGGATTTGCTGAGATATGCTGGATAAGGGTTGATTTCAACCTATCTTTCCCACAGCAAGGGATATTGTAAAAACACAGCTTCTTTCAGGAGGTTAACACAGCATTTAGTTTCATATGAATATATATGTTTTCATATGAAATATTTTCTGTTTCCATAGGAAATTTAGATATCCACAAATAAAATTCAAAGGAATATTATATGTCTCAACTCCCATTTCAGTCAATGGGGATCTTGTCTGTTCAGTCAGCTGAGCCTAGAGAATGATTCAGGTGATTAACTCACATTAGGGCAAATCGAACTACTCCCTAGGCTTTGCTGACTGAATAGCCTACCCACTGTTGGAAAAGTACTAGGTCACCATGTGAATTAGGTACACTGGACATGAGACCTATGGGAGAGAGACCTCTACTCTTTTGCAGTACAGTTTCTGATCAAATACCAGACACATACGCAGGCAACCAAATTGAGCTGAAGTCTCTGCAGACTGCAACAACAGTGTAGACACCTACTGTTTGTAGACACCTACTGTTTGAAGAGAATTGAAATTATATACTTAGTCTTAAACTGAATATCCCCCCTTAGGGTGTTTAAAATTTTGTCAAGTTTTGTTGAAATTCGTGAAAGAGCTCAAATACTCTTCTGCAGACTTTATGGTCACACAAGCAAGCCAAAACCAGGAACAATGGTTGGGTTTCCAGGACCCAAAGATCAGTCTGTATAGTCAAGCATTTGAACTCAGAAAATTACAGAATTCGAGTTCCCTGTGTGACCTTAATTTTACTCCTCCATAATGATACACATAATGATAACTTTTTTAATTACGTAGTCACACATCCTTTTTTTTTTCTTTTTCCCTGGAGGACTGCTACCTCATTCAGTGTGCAGAATAGACAGTGCTCATTTAATGAGCAGCAGTTCAGTATTTTGTTTTCTCCTTATTCTTCACTGCTTAGCTCCAGGCCTTATTTATCGCACACAATTATAACGCAGCTCAGAAGACAGGATTATTAATTTACTCATGGGCTTTTCTGTGTAACTCATCTCTATCATGCATTCATTTTCACAGCAACTTTTGAAACATTGCCTTTATTTGCAGCTGATATGCTGAAGCTTGGAGAGATTAAAGTCCACAGTATCCACAGATTTGAAGTGGCCAATTTGAGTCACTGAGAAAATTATTTCTCAAGCACTTAACATTGCTTAGCATTTTATAAGCTCCACACATAGCCCTCCTCTTTATTTTTATACAGAGTGATCATTGTTCCTGTAATTCAGATGCCAGGAGTTTACTAGATACTTAAAAAAATAATTAGTGAGCTTCATAAAAAAATTGGCTTACGTGCCTTGATTAACATTATAGACTTCTTGACAATTCTGTTTCAATTCTCTGTTTATCTTCTTCCTCTGCCTGCTTGTTTTTCATCCTGGAATTCCCTTTCTGAGCTCATCCAAGTCTCCTTCTTGAGTTTCCATTCAAATTCATTTTTCCATTCTATACTTAGGCTCTTAAAGAAAACACACAGACGTGGTAATTACCAAAAACTTCTCAAAGTATGTGAGTAAAACTCAAATTTTACCATGCTCAAGGTCTAGAAAGATCTAATTGGGCTATTCTTGACATTATAGTGGCAGAATTGGGACTGAAAGCCATGAAAAGCTCTGGAAAAACAGGTTTATTGATATTGCTGCTTGGATGTGTGAGGAGTGTAGATCTGAAGGATAGGTAATTCAACCCAATCTTTAGCACTTCATATCACCTACAGGAGCTGCCATATGAATCTGGAAATTACAAAGGAAGCAGAAATGGCTGTTCTGCTGTATCCAACTATCTGCTGCTCTAATCAAATGTGTATTGTGTTTAGGCATAAAGATGTCCTTGAGTAGCACTGCCCAGCCTTTCCTTACATCAGCTTCCTCACTTCTTCTTGTCTTTCCCCATCTCTCCTTACCTGCAGAAGGGTAACTCTTTTACTGTCACCAAAGTAATCAAACACAAGTCCTGACTCTGCTTAGTGTAGTCTGCATCTGTCATTTGTCTCCCGTAGTACTTCAAATCAGCGATATTTAAATGATGCTAAGAAATCAAGCACCACTTGGTGCATTCCCATGAAGTTGGTTTTTGATTTTGCAATCTCTCCTAGCCAGGCTACCTGCCCTACATCTTGAAGAGCTGCTTCTCATTTAAGGCTCCTCCAGAAACAACTTTCCAGATCATGTTTTCCTTTGGCACTCTCCTTTTTCAAGCTTGGGCAACATCCATTAAATACAGAGTTCAATAATACACATATAGCAATGTTTGATATCTGTGACACCCTACTTAGACCTCCTCTTCCAAAAAAGAATTATCCTGCCAAAATACAAATTCTTCCATTTTTGTGTAGAATAGTTTTATTTAGCTTCGATATAAGCTTTGATACTTAAAAGTGTTTGAGTCAAGTGCAAATTTTCTTCAAGTAAAAATATATTTTTTCTTTTAAAGAGACAATGTTGGCAGGATTAAAAGACACAATGTCTTAGTACAATAATCAATGTTGAAATGCAGAAAATTATTTAAGTATGAAATGAAATTATATGAAAAGGGAAAGAGAATAAAAGTTTCTATGACCCTGTACTAGCTAAAGCATGATAAATCAAGATTCAAATTTCTGTTCTGTTGAAAGGAAATTACAAACAATTATTATTACAAAAAATAATGAATGCTGATTAATGAACATACTAAAAAAAAATGAAGAAAAGTAAAATATCAGTTTTATCAAATGCCATCATAAACATTTAATTTAGATGTTAAAAAAACTGTGTATTCAACATTAAAAGTTCCACCACAAGAATCAAATGATATCTCTGGAAGCAGAAATAGATATTGACACAAGAATTACTGAGAACATTTCACGTTATCAGTATTGAACTATGTTTAGTTCTTTTGAGAATAGTTTCCTTGGGAGTTTTGGCTGGGAAAGAAGAACCTGACTAAGATAGTAAGCAGAAGATATTATCAATGGTCTATCTGTAATGAAAAAAAAAAAAAAAAAAAAAAAAAAAAAAAAGGAATCTTCAAATTTGCAGTGAAAAGGTACTGAGACAACAAGAACAACAAAAATGGACTCCTGGAATCCCATCCAATAGTCATTTAAATCAGCGGAAAAATTTCCATTGACTGCCACAAGTTTTGGGTCAGGCCTGCAGGGAATGGTCTAAAGAGTTATAGCACTGCAAAATAAAGGTCCTTTGGAAATGAATTGGAAAGCAGTTGAATTGCTCCTAGTGAAGGACCTCCAAAAGTGTTTCCCAGTTAGATGTCCATCATTCTAAAGCAATGAGATATCAAAAGCAAAGTACTTACTTGCCCATTAGGAATTACATCCCCTTGGCTCTGTGATCAGACCATGCAGCTACAGTCTTACAAATCTGAATCATGACAGGACTGCTTTCTCACTCAACTGTTAAAAGAATCAATACGGTGCAAACTTCTGTTCTGGTGTTCACACCAGCTCAGCCTTTTGTGGGATGCAAGGATTATATTCTAAATTGGTCTGCACCAACTTTTCACAAAGGCCAGCAGTCAATGAATTGCCCATTACAACTGTATAAGGAAGCTTAATGCCTTCTACAAATTGCTTTATGCAAGCTGAAAAACATTGACATTGAAACTGAATCATTTTGGCTGGCTACCAAGCATCCTCGGTTACCTTTCCTAGGCTTTATTTTCTCCTTTCTTTTAAAACATTTTGACCTTGCTTCTTCTGCCCTGCTATTGGAAAACTGTACTCTGGTTTGATTGTGAATTTCGTAATGAAAGTTGTCAAGTAGCCCTGAAGTCATTTGTTAATTTGCATAATGTTTTTAGTGTGCTGGTGAAAGACAATGACTTAAAAGTATCTCTAAAGATGCCAACCCTCCACCCAACTGCAATAAAATGCATTAGCTTAGCATAGAAAGCAGGGTGCATTTGCCCCTTCTGCATGTTAGGGAACATAATTATTGTTTTCACTACTGATGTCACATTAGAAGAAAATTATTAAGGAGAAGCAGATTGTTTGGAACAAACTACAAGCTTGTCTGCTATTTACACCTCTAAAGTGTCAAAATCATATTAGACAAAAGGACAAATCAAATCATTTAGTTTCACTATAAATAATGTGTTCTGGTGGGAAATCCAGAGGAATCCAGAAGGGATATAGTGGCATATAATAAAAATATCCTATACCTTCTATGACTTCTGTAGTGGTTGAAATGTTTGTTGGTATCCAACACCTACCTCTAGGGTCTTTAAACTCTCTACAGTGATCTATTTCCTGTGTCACAGGTCTCATTAAAATATTCCTCACGTCCTCTAACAAGGAAAAAAATGAACAGAAAGAAAAAGAAAAACTCAATCAGTTCTACTGTATTCTAACTAGAAAAGCACTAATTAGCCTAGCATGACCTTAGCCACAGCCCCAGCGGCAAAAGTGAGAATGTCTTGAACTCTGACACTGACACCAACAGAGATTATTCATGTGGCCTTGGATAATTCATTTCATTTGCGTCCTCATGTTCATTAAAGAAAATAGCATTTTATCAGCTCTGTCTCCAGGACATATATTAATGTTTATATATTAATGCTTAACCAATCAACTATAAAGCAAAATATTTTTCACAGCTTTTGGAATGCTGTCTTTATCCTGCAAATGAGCAAATGATGCACATCTATCCTCATGAATCTGCGATTCCTTCTCCCTCTCAGGACTTATTTTAATAGAAAAAGACTTGGGACTCTGGAAGAATCTGTCATGGTATCTGAATGTACCTGATATTTTCTTGAAGTTAAGTGCCGCAGGGTCTGCAGAGTACTTGAATGAGAGACCACTTGGAAATCCCATAGGCACAAGTCAATGAGCCATGCTAAATTACAGAAACTGAATTAGTTCAAAGACTCTATTAGGTTCTGCCTTCATGACTCAGTTGTTTAAAAAGAAAAGAAGAAGGGCAGTTGGACAGCTAACTATCATTAACATCTTTGAAAAGAAAATGCTAATATTTAACTCTCTCTCTGCCCATTTTGCCTTTCCTTTCCTGTTCTTTTCTCTCCACTGGATATTTCCAACCTGTGAGAATCCTGCCCTTGCTTTCGGAAGAAACAGGAGAAAATCACAAAAAAACAATGTTTGTGTCTGCACCACTATGTGGAGTAAAGCAAGATGGGTCCTATTCTTTGGCCCAGTGAAATTTTCACAACTCTATAATTTTATCAAGCAAGTTTGAAATTTTAAAAGTCAAACATGCTTATGGAGGGAGCCCCCAGGGGCAAAAAGGTGAATGATATCTCCCTGTCTACATTTCCTTCTTTCACAGCAACTAACAAGTAAGTAAGTATTAGGGTTTTTTTCTAAGGACATTGCTCCAAATCTCACTGTAGTATCAGGCTTAAATGTTCCAGTAAAACTTCTAGTCTTTCAGCGGTTCCCTCTCATGATACCATATTACTGATGAGCTGTGGCAGTGAAAAATGACAAAGAGTGCCAGTCTCTGAAGCCATCCTCATTTTCATTCTTTCCAGCTCCTTATCTGTCCCACTGGAATAAAAAATTAAAATGGAAAGATAACAATTCTGAGAATAACATTAGAGTAGCATAGACTGTAACAGTGTTCGCATGGCATTAAATGCAGTACAAAGTAATTTCTGATTCCTCAGAATATGGAGATATCTGATTCAGACATGACTGAGGTTTTTTTGATTAAAATCTATTCTCTGAAAAAGAAGTATTTTTAAGGCAAATGGCATTGCCTGCAAAATAGGAATACAGTGACAATGTTCTCCTTTCATTTCTGGCTCAGTTTGATTGTTTTAATATTTTGAGAGAAATATAAAAATGATAGAATATAATATGGAAAACAAACTGATCTAGTGAAATATATGAACATGTTTAAGTCATCCTCTATGCAACAGAACATATGAAAGCTTTCATTGGTTTGATTCATTTATGATGTTGACTCCTACTTCTAGTTTTAATATACCCACACAAGATGCAAAGCAGTGGGAAACCAGCTCTTTTATGGCATTGACATAGAATCAGAAGCATGACTTTTTTATCATAGACCTGACATGCAAAATACTAGCAATGATATATTTGCAGCAGCAATTGTATATTTAATTTTGAATGCATCTTTCAAATAATGAAGTATTTCCTACTTCATTTCATCTAGATATTTTCTTAAACTCAAAATATTGTTTTCTGAATAGGTAACACCGTCCTAATTGCCCTCTCTAAGAAATCCTTTTCAGGTGAAAAGCCTTTTCCTTTCATTTCTTTGATGCCCTGTCTATGACACATGACCACGTCTATGATGTGTGAGTAACATGGAGTTACAAGTATGAAATACTGCAGGGAAAAAGTGTTTAGAAAAATCTTATATTTAAACAAAGGAGATCTATATGTGCACAAAATTGTTTATCATTTGCTGAAATTCACAGTGTCCAGTAAAGAAATGTGAATAGGAGAGAAGACAGTTGGGAGGGAATTCACACAAATTCTGGAAGCATATTGTGAGTTCTCAGCAAGAGGTCTGGGAAGAGTTCAACAAGGAATTTAGAATTAATATATGTCAATAAGAATGCCAAAAAAAATGTGATACAAATGTTCTCTACAAGTGTGTATGGATACTGCAGAGGCTTTGAAAAAATTAATAGTAGTATAAATACTGAGACTAGGACCCTGGAGAAGCTGTAACTGAAGTAATTAAGAGAAGAGTGGCAGGAAAACAGATCTTTGCTAGTGAGAATGAAGAGAAAAGAGACAGAATATTTCAAGGACATTATGTGAGAAAAAAGAAATAGTAACCTTTAACAACAGAAGAGGAAGTTAAAATTAAAGGAGGCATGAATATGAAGAAACAAATGGAAAGTTCATCAGTGAGTTCTGAGAAGCAAGGGCAATGTAAGCAATTAGATATGGAGTAGGTGGAGTGTTGGGAATGCATTCTTACAAAGAGGAAGATCTATGTGATTTTGGTAGGTATAGACCAGAAAGAGTTTTAAGGAGCATTAATAAAACAAAGAAAGCAAGCAAGTGGAACCCCTAGCAGCAGCTGAGGTGTAACAAAAACAAAACAAGACAAACAAACAAAGATCAGATATCAGAATGTTTGTAACTGTTATTTCCTCTAGACAAGAAAAGAACTGTTGGTGAGACTGGATGTTCACAAAGGAAGAGGGTAAAGAAAACTTTCAGGTTGGCCAAGTAAATTGTGACTTTGTCAAGGGCAGATCAGGGAAGCTGCAGGCCAGATGTTAACAATAAGCAGCATGGAAGCAAATGCTGCAGACTGTAACAACTACTTTTTTTTTTTTTTTTTTTTTTTTTTTTTTTTTTAGAGAAGCCATTTTAGCAAAAAGTAGTCTACTCATTTTCTTAGATGTTGTTATCCAGATTCAAGAATCCTTACACTTTTTGTGAGGAATTGTCTAGGCTGAAAATCTCCTGGAAGGGTCATTTTTTAGTTTCTATCAACAAGAATACATGTGAGAGAACAGGAAAAAAAGCTAAATGCTTTATGTGTTCCATAGCACACATCTATTATTAATGCTGAATAACAAACTTGTACAGATGAAAAACCATCAAGGAAGAATATTTTATTTTAAATATTTTCAAAATAATGTAACTTAAGGGACATAGAAATGTATTATACAAAGGAATATGGTAGAAAAAAAAATAAATAAAATAAATCACCTTACTGACAGTAAGTTCTAAGAAACTGTTGAAAACTCCTTTAGAGGAAGTACAGAATACTAATCCCTCGAGATTTTTAAAATTACCCTGGGTAAAACAATAGAAAAGTGTAGTTTGGGATATAATCTGCTATGCTAGTAAAATAACCTAATTGATTTCTTTCAGAAATAATTTTTACAATTCAAAATCCATGGCCTGGGTGTTTTGCTGTCTCAGCTCACTGTGGAAATGATTGTGGAACTGAAAGAGTGGTCAGCAGGTAAACAGAAAAAGAGTTAATGAAAGCAGAAAAAAGTGCCTCCCACTAGAGAGGTATCTGGCAGTGCTAACAAATATCTCAGCAAGTCTGATTTCCCATGAGGCCTCCTCTGATAGCTAGACCCAAGCAGTCAAACCAGAATGGATGGCAATAATAATTAGATTCTGATGAGTGAAGGGCTCACAGGAGGGCCAACTTTTCTGTAGGAGTTAATGAAAGAAGAAGGGAATACTCAAATTTTCCAAAAGATTTACAAGGGAATTCTACTATGGAATAGTTTTTTAAGTGGTTAGATCTTCCCCACTAACCCAGAAACATGTATTCATGTAGGGAAAGGGTGTGTGAAAGAGAAAGAGAGGGAGAAAGTGTCTTGCACCTTAACAACATTGATCACAGCTAGGGAGTGTTAATATGTGTTCACTTCCAGTGCAGTAAGATTCAGGGTGACCCAGAGCTATTATTCAAAGTCAGTATCAGATCATTTAATTTTCTGCTTCAGTTCCTTTTCTGTTCCTCTCTTCAACATAAGCATTATGTCCACTCACCATCTTCTCTTCTGCTGCTGTTCCTCCCTCTTTGCTGGCTGTTGTGTTCTCAGTGGTGTTTTATGAGACTAAAGTCCCCAAGTGCAGTATCCATCTTCCCGAACCAATCTGAACTTGGAGCAAGTGCTAATAGCTCAATAAGCGTTTTATGATCTATCTCCATAAACAAAACTTGCACCAACAATGTGAGTATATTCACTGCTCAGAATCAATGAATACCGAAGAAGATTAATATTTGTGCTGCTGGTCTGGTGTTGCTGTTTTTCAGAACTGATTTTTCCAAATTAAGGTTTAGATGAACACTTAGCACCTATTTTAGGAGAGTAAAAAAATGTCAAAACAATAGTTAGTTATCCTCCAGAGACTGCATTTGAGCTGGTGGGATGTTCATCCACTGAAGTGACATTTATTTAGAAGCACATATTTTCAGTCCATAAATTTTCTTTCTTTACTTCTTCATATCACTAAAAAATTCTTTAGCAATCATAGAAGTACTTCATTTCATTCATGCATACTTTTTAGCTACCTCCCCATATTTCATTTCCTGCATGTGTGTTGGTCTTCAGGCTCTGCTTGTATTTCTACAGGCATGGGTGTCACATTCATTAGTAGTATGCCAATAACACACTATTGAAACAATAACAATGAGCTAATCTCTCCACAGTCCCAGGAAAAGTGTTTTTATCTCCAAAATGCAGAACTCATACATTTGAACACCGAAGATAGCTCAGCCTATTAAAAGAAAAAGAGGGAAAAAAAAACTAAAAGCATAAACTGCTGTTGCAATGTGAGGAAGTAATTCTGAATGAAAATATTGCCTTCATCTACTTAGTACCCAAGAATTTATCAAGCAAAGGTTAATTGTGCTAACTCTTAGCACTGTTTTACATGAGGGTTTATTGCCTGGATTACTGATAAATTAGCTGAATGTATAGTGGCTGCAATAACACCTTTACAGTTCTGGAAAACAAAGTTCCATACAAATACTTGGTATGGCATTTCTACTAGTAAGCAATGGAAGACTGTTCATGTAATAGGAACTAAGTGTTGCTATGTATTAGCATGCTGACTCCAAGCATTAAACTAAACTACAGCATTTATTAGAAGTTCACACAACCAGGACCTGAATAAATTTTTGTGGTCTCTGAGCAACTCTTACTTTGCAATCTATTACACCACTGACTCAGATAATCTGGTTACTAACACTTTATATCATAAACTCACTGTAGAGTTTACTAAATCAACCCGTACTTCTCATTATGAAAACTGAGATAACCCAGGATCCTGCTTTTTGTAGGTTAGTTCTGAACTCTTTCCTCCAGTCTCCAAAGTAACTCTTTTGTGTTTTAAAACTACAGGTTTTTCTCCCTACCTTCCAGGAACTTGGCTGCTCCTCTTTCTTCAATAAATAATTTGATGCAGCGTTCCAGCTCACACTATAACTCATATACTAAGTCAATCCTTGCACTGATTAGTCCATGTATAAGATGGATTTTGTTTGTTTGTTTCTGTGTTTTTAACACTGAACCCTCTGCAAAAGCTTCTTTGCTGTTTAGCATCCAGCAACAAGGTTTAAAAATCTGATTTTACTAGCAAGTTATTTTATTTACATACAAATAAGTGAGTTAACAAAATGTCAGTCATCATGCACACCCATAGGATAAAATACTGTTTATAGCCTTATGCAACCTCATACTAAAAGCCATATAATTTATGGTGCGTTTGCAATGCTATAAAAGCCATATTTGTTCTTTGTATGTCATAATTCTCTTCTTGGCTTCCAGGGCTATGAAGGGATTTATTGTGTCATCTCAAGTGCAGTTTCATCGAATGAATAGTTCAGTCCACTAGACACATCATTCACCACATCTGTCCTCTGTGGAGATGCTACACAAACTGTAATAGAACATTAGGAGGTTTAGGATACTATGACAGGTTGGTAAGCCTATATGGTGAAAGTGATGCCTATGTCTTTACTCGGCTTTACTCTGCAGCTTTATACTCCACAATGAACGAATTGAGGCAGATCTTGGACTGGTCAGACCCAGATCAACAAAAGCTTAGAAAGGAAACACAGGAAAGCTATGTTAATCAAGTCCATCTTCCTGGCAGTGCAGAATGGTTCACAAGGTCATATTCTGACTACATTATTTCCAACCCAGATGGTTTTCATACGACATTTTCCCATCAGTACTTTAGAACTTTCTCCCTTAAGATATTTATATTCATTCTAAATATTGACCTTTTTAATGGAATAGTACTATTTCAAAGCTCTTAACAAGGTTGCTCATGAATAAAAACAAGACTTGGGAAATATTCTTGAGAATAATTCAATCTGTCATTCCACCAATGCCTGAAGTAGGATACAAACAAAACTCGAAATGACAGTAATATTTAAAATTGTTCTGACATAGTATTTTTTCCACATATAATTTATATTATTATAGGGTAGGATCTATGTCACCTCACTGTAGGTGGTGGAATTCAACTGAAAAAGAATGGTCAACTAAATGTACCATAATATCCTTCCTAATCCAGCTGTACATGTTTCATGTATCCCATGGCATCTAAAGTGTCAGTAGTTGCCTGCATTTAGGCAGCTAAATCCTATCTCAAAGACTGCAGCCCAAGAAAGTCTTCTAGATTCTATTTTTCAAGTGTGATGGGAGATAAAACTGTCCATATCATCCAGTTAGTCTTAGGCACCTAAGAGCACATGCTGTCCTCTGGAGGTGCTTATTGTATCAGAAGGATTTTCTTCAATAGAGTAGACTAGATGATAGCAGTCTAAAGACAGCTGGGATGAAGCTCAGCCAGAGATGAAGATACATTATACTCATTTCTGCATGGCTGTATGCCGGGGAGAAAGCATGAGGAATTGTCTTTACTTGGATGATGGTAGAAGAATCTTGTGTGGCCACATCATGTTCACAGCGGAATGGAGGGAAACGGCCTGAAAAAAAAAACAGTGGGTTTTTCTAAAAAACACTCTTCTCAAATCATGTAGCGATAGATTAAACACTTCGCTTAATGTTCTTTATTTCTCTTGCACAAAGACAAGGGAGTGCACTAATCTCTTTGAAAAGGAACTACAGATTTTCCTTCATAAAATGCAGTAAACTCAGAGGGGAATTCTGTCACTCTGATTCAGATATTCCCTAAACATTTGCTTATTCCAAAATTAAATTGCTTGACACCCAAATTAAGGGTTATGATTACCATAGCCATTTGTTGTGACTGGTTGTAGCTAGCTTAACTATTTCTTTCAATGAGTACTAGAAATCAGAAGCCTTTATCTTAAATAGCTGCAATTCTAAGGAGGCAATATTAAGTGTTAGAGATTTCACTCTCAGATATTTGGTCTCCATTTATAAGAGGCAACTGGAAGCAAAGTACAAATCAAATAGCAGCAAGTTTCACTCTTGACATGTCCACAGAGTGTTACATGACAAGACCAGAACATTAGGACTACTGGAATTTTCAATTTAATGATGCATAAAATGTTCTTGTTTTTCCTCTACAAGGCAACTGGGAGAAGTGTTTACAGGTGGTGACGATCTTATAAATGCATACTGTATTAGAAATATCACAATTAATTCAATAAATGTTTTTTATGAAGTGTTTTCTGAAGCAATTCTAAATTAAATGGGCCCCAGAAGTGCAGTAGAGCTGGCAATGTCATTTACAAAATAAAGGAGGAACGTAAATCTTGTAGCAGTTTATAGATGTTTTTATTTAATATCTCTAATCCTAAAGATCTGACAAGATGAGGCCACCTCAGAGTTCTTCAATGGCAGGGCCCCTAGGGCTTCTACACTTTGCAACAAGTAGCAAATCCTTATTAATCCCTTTAGCATTTGTTGTAATGACATTAATCATGATGAACTCTTCCAGTATTAACATGGATGTCATATGTAATTCCGAAGGAATCCCAATGCAATTTGAACAGAGCAAATCTCATCTAATTGGAGCAGGAGTGATAAAAAAAAAAAAAAAAAAAAAAAAAAAACCCTTCAGTGCTTCACTTTTACTGGAAAAGCTAATCAGAACTTCTTCTTTTTAAAGCCTAGTGGACTTAAATTAATCTTTTAGCCGTTGGAATAGCATTGATTATATTCAGTTTATTTGTAGAAGTCACATTTATGTGGGTCATATTTTGCCATGCAATTCAGCATCTGTTAATGGATTTAAAGAAATAAAGTGTCTGAGCAGTTAATCGTGGATTTAAACTTGCATTTAACATACCAGTTTCTATGTCATTATGCATTGTGTTTAGTTCATGTGTAGCTTAACAACTGAATTCAGCAATGCCAAAAAGACCGTTTATATGTTTACACTATTATGTCTATGCATAGGGTTAGTTCAAGTCTGTTTTTGAGGAGAACACTGCAGAATCTTAGGGTGAGCTCCTGTTTTCTACAGCGCTTTTTTTTTTTTTCCCTTTGGGACAAAATATGGAAAAGAATCCTTTCATATATTTCTCATATTCAAACAGCATATATATACATATATCTAAGATACTTGTAGTAAAGCATATAAAGTATAATTCAGCTACTTTAATTTAATTTTATAATAGAACAAAACTCCTGGTAGTATCTAAGGTAGCAACTAATCATACCACACAGTTCTGTTACAGAACTACCTATTAACAAGAGGTTAAAAGTACTCACTACCTGGGTGAGTCAAGCAATTGATTACCAATTAGCTATCAGTGGTAAGAGGTGAGAGAAACAAGTAATTTTTCACTTTTTATTTTTTTTTCTGCTTAGTAAGGAGTCAGCTCCTTTGCTGAGAAAAGAATGCCATTACAGTCAATGAGGACGCATCTTGCTCTACTAAAGACTTCTTAGATGAGGAGAGAAGCAAACAAATCTGTTCCTCAGGTTAGGTCAGAATATGCTTTTATGACTTTTTGTCTTAAATCAAAGATTTATTCGCTTTAGTGAAGCCTGCAGTAGGCACACAAATTTCTTGTAAGACAAAATTACTAAAATGTGTATTTTTTCTATAAGACAAGAGCATATATTTTTTCTACTTGAAAATAATATTTAATGAATTATTAATATTTTATCAGAAATTTTATACTAATAAACTTACTTTTATATTGTTAGATCAAGAAAAGACAGGCTACCAATTAGGACTTTAAACCTGGAACATACAGGTTCAATGGGTTTTCCACTCCGTTCCAAACTTTCTTTGTAATCTTGGACAAGGAATTTATGACTACATGCTTGGAGGTATTTCATGCATTAGATTGAATTAGATTATATTTCATTAGATTAAATGTCACTAGATTAGATTTCAGTCGTGTAGTAGACAGTCCACTGAGTAGTTCAGACCATTTGAAGAATGCGTTACAGTTCAATTTCTAAGTCTGCATAAAACTAAAGAATGTAAAATACTGTTTATAATATGGGACTAAGACACTTCAGAGGTTGTCAAAAATTCTTCACTGAAAAAAACATTAGATTTGGAATATAAACTCTACCAACACCCTCAAATTTCAAGACAACTAGATTAAAACTGTGGACTTTACAATTGTTAGAATAATTGGCATTTAAACAAAAGAAAACAGCAATAACATGACAGAGCTGAAACTGCACTACAATATACGAAGGAATAAACACCAGAGAGGAAGAAAAAATATTTAAGATAAAAGGCAATCCATGCAGAAGAATAAACAGACAAAACAATATTATGAAATAATACAGGATGAAATCCCAAGAGAAGATTTCTAACCATCTTCTTTTAAGAAAAAATGCAGAGGAGCTACTAATTTTTCAGTCTGATCCTGATTTACAAGAAAGCATTTTTTTCCATGCCTTTTTTCACTACTTGGGCAGTGGGATGCAGAGGTGATCTGGAGTGCTGGCAGGTAGAAATGAGGACTGTTAATTCCATGCCGTCACTGACATTCTGGGCCACTTGGGGGTGTCATCTTGGTGTTAACATCAATTTTCAGGTGCCCATTCTCAGTGCCTATGTCCTTATTTTCAGAGTTTCCACCGTTCTTTCTGGCTTCTTGTTACTAACAGCAATAGGTGGTTCTATTTCACAGGTGTAGTATGAGGCACTTCACAATCATTAGATGAAAAGCTCTTTGGAGCCTGCTTCTCATTTGCAGTAAGATTCTTCACACTGCTGGGAAAGTATGAGGAAAATTTAATGTGGGGATAAATGACATTTTTACTTTTTTTCATTATCAGCATTTTGTTCCTTCTTTTTTGTACACAGTGTCCTTTGGATGATTGTATAATTTCTATGGAATATCCTTTCTTAGTTCATGTATTGCTCTTGGAAAAGCTGCTAATAACTGTGGATCATAGACACAAGGACTTTTTAAACATTGACAATATTACACAGAATTTCTAAAGAAGCCAAGCCAACTTTCTCATGATGATTCTCATGATGATTCTTTCTGCTTCATTTTCTTACCATAAAGCAAAAGCAAAATATTTTTTGTGGGTTTTTTTTGTTTGTTTGTTTGTTTTTGCTATTATGAATGAAAAGATCATTTCATAAACCAGTTTTGGGATCTTGCTGATAACTTGTCTGCCCTATCTATATCATTTTTCTATATGGAAGTAGAAAAGTGATCTACCAAAGACACAAAAAGAAATTCTCTTTTCCACAAATTTCAAACTTTCTTTTACAAAAGAGGGAAAGTACATGACAAAACATTATCCTGTTTTCTCATTGCAATGGGAAACACTCCGAGCTGGTCCTGCTAAGTTGCCAAAAGAAAAGTCATTTCAAGGGGGAGAGGATGTACACAGTGTATAGGCTGGACTCAGAATTAAATCTTACATGGCATACATATAGCTTCACTTAAGCAAAGAGATAAAAGGATCTGGTTAGTAAATATCCCACAGAGCTACATGCAAGATTGTAGTTCCCTGAAGCTGTGCTGGTTCTCTTCCATACTAGAACAAACTTTCAAAAAAATAAAACAATAAAAAAAGAGAGAAAAGAAAAATGAAAGGTGAAATGAAAATGTATGTTGTGTGGCTCCAGTTGCAACATAGTGCACATGAGGGTTTCTCTTGGTGTAAATCTGCCTTTTATCTAGCCTTATGGTTCTGCTGTAAAAACTCTCATATTGCCAATGTATACAAAGTGATTTCCCTCCTGATGGAATGAAAGGTGAAGTCACTCACTAGATGCCATCTAGATGTAATCACTGACAAAATGGACACAAGGTCCTCCAGTAGTAACTGTCGAAGCATGGGTGATGTGCACCTGTGACCAGGAATTTCACTGCCAGTAAAAACCCACCTTGGATATACAGCCCCAGAACTATAACAAAATGCAACAAACATCTCCGGTCCTTTTCTCCTTGTACAGCTGGTAATGTAGATCCACCTGAAGTAACAAAAACAGCTACCTACTTTGAACAGCATGTTTTTGTTATGTATTGAGTTTAAGGTCAAGGTATTATTATTAAGATTATCAACAGGAGAAATATTTTAATCCAGGTCTAAGACACAGTGATATCTTAACAAAGAGCACTCGTACAGTTTACCTTCTGATATCACAGCTGCAGCAAATATCCTACATATCCTACAGTATACTTCCATATCCTACAGTAATAGCCTAGTTATTTAAGAGCTCTAAGAGGTCTCCATTTCTATCACACTACTTATTAGCCAACATAGTCACAGTCATGATCAGGCTTCCACTAGAGCCAGCAGCAAAATCAAAGGAAAACTCATTTTTATAATAAAAATCGGTTATTTGATTTCATGAGTGTAAATACCTTCTTAAACACAGTCACTCAAATATTAGGAGTAATTATTTTTGAATAACACATCTGAAAAAGAAGACAATTAAATTAAGGGTTTTTTTCCTCATTAGTCTGTGGAAGTAATGAGAGTACTTCCAGAAGATAATGCATTTAACCATGATAAGATGATTGGGATAAATTATTTCCTAGAAATTTCCAGCCTAGACAATTATATAATACTACCGTTTACACTTGATGGTAAACTTAAGTGCAATTCATATAATATATGCAGAGAGGTATTTTGGGGAGTGTCCAGGAACAGAGATCTCTTTCTATTAATGTACATATACAAACTGTATTCCAAGGAAAGAAAGACTCAATGCACTAACTTCAGAACAATCTGATATATTTTCTTAAAACCTTCCAGAAATGCTTACTCTTTTTTTTTTTTTCTGTATAAGTAAACATCCATTTTCAGGCCCAACCAAGGTTCTGTATTAAAGCCATTGGTGGCAAAAGACAGGCATTACAAGCGAAATTTATTGTAACCTTTACCATGAAATGCTTTAGTAGGAACACTGAGAGCCTGTAGGTTTGCAAATCTTTTGATTAGAAGAAAAGAAATGAGAAAAAAAAGATACCTCCTCATTCCATGAAAGATAAAAGATATAAATGATTAAAACTGACAAGTAGAAAATCTTTAAATACAACGAAGAACTCAAACACAGAGTTTTCTTATGTAGATTATACAGGGACAGTTATAAATAGAAATTTAAGGACAAATCAGAACGAACCATTTTTCATGCAGGAAGTGCACGAAGAAAGATTGCTGCTGCCAACATGCTGCCTTGACTGAAGAAACAGATTCCACTCAAAGTCAGCAACAGTGATAGGTTTGGATAATTCTGGCATGGTACATATTTAAAGAACAGGATGAGTATCTACATGGAAAAGATATTCTCTGAAAAGTTCAGTATCTAGAAAAAAAATCCATGAATTTCATCATCTTCCAAGAATGTAGAACATTTTTTTAAATAATGATGTTTGAAAGTTCTTATTCTTTAGAGAAGTCTTACAGACTTTATCTGAATCTAAGATTGCAGAGAGTTATTTTCCACTCTGCTGGTTACAGAGTTCAACAGGCAAAAATAGAAAAAAAAATATAAATACATCAAAAAGGACTTTTATATAACAGCAGCTGCTCATGAATGCTTTTCCAGTGTCATTCATTATAAATATGGCTTTATGATATTCTGCCATTTCATATTTAACAGTGCCACAAAAACCATCATGGAAACTCAGAAACATAATGCATCAGAGCTGGAGCCCCTGAGAAGATGGAATCACTTATAATAAGAGCTTTTAAGACTCTACCATGAGTTGAGAAAAGCTGCTTTACAATCATTTCTATCATATCCTTCAAAGACAGATCTAGGAGCACATATTGTCATTTTTTTTTTCCTCTGAATCAGTATGTTATTTGGTACTGACGGGCAATAGTCTAACGCAAGATAGTTTCAAAGTACTGGACCATGTCCTGTAGACTGTACCTTAAGCCTGTCTCCTTCTAGTTTCATTCTTTTAAAATAAAACAATATAAAAGAAGAGAATGATCTATCAGGAACCTTAATGTTTATGAAACATACAAGCTGGATACAACAATGTATTGGTAAGAGCAAATAATTATTTTCTGTTTGCTGTGGTTGTTACATGCCTTCTTACAAGGAAAATCTTTTAAAAAGACAATTCTTTATACATTCTTTATACCAAAATGCAGAAAGATGCTACTGATTCTCTCCATCCTCTCCTGTAGACTTTATACTATAGGTTACAATTCCCAAGCAATTTATTTTGCATAGGAAATGCCATACGCAATGATCCAAACATGGTGCTTCTAATTAATTAATTTTTTATCATGATTGTAGCAGAATCAGGTGAAGAGGAAAAGAAGGAGAAGAAGGAAGGAGAATTGTCAATTTCAAGCATGTATTTAAATGCAATTAGAAGCAGAGAAAATTAAGAACTGCAAATGGTGCAGAATGATAGGGTGCCTAAAGTTAGGCATTATTTGACATTTAGACAGACATATTCATGCCCCATGGATTCTTTATGCCATTTGCAATCCTGTAAGGAACAATTACTCCCAAGTTTGCAAAATACTACATGGAAGTGATTACACAGCCTCAGTTTGTATATTATTTTTTGTGAAATGTCAAGACTACATTTCATCTGTGCCATGCTTTCACAAACACTGAAAAAAAAATACTTTAAGAATGTCTAGACCTTTTTTGATCAGGACAGACAGCATAATGGCTGAGTGAGCTTTAATTTGTACTCTCCTAGCATCC
Source organism: Nothoprocta perdicaria (assembly GCF_003342845.1). Classification (NCBI taxonomy): domain Eukaryota; kingdom Metazoa; phylum Chordata; class Aves; order Tinamiformes; family Tinamidae; genus Nothoprocta; species Nothoprocta perdicaria. Next base: position 1,325,282 of record NW_020455316.1, read on the forward strand.
TGAGTGCTCGATTCACATTGTCATATGGAATTACTTAGTTTTCTGTATGAAACACAATTTCTTGCCTTTTTTTTTCCAAACAACCAGCCTATGGGAAATTATTGTCAGAGTCTTCAAATGATTTCTTAGTCATTGCTTGTTAGACAAATGAAATTTCTTTCTTGGTCTCTCTCTCCTTCTCTCTTTCAAGGATGGATAAATCCTCGTGCTTTTGTAACATGAACTCGACTGTGCATACAGTAATGTGCTGAACATATATTATATAGACCAATTTCTCCCTCTCTCAGGGGCTGTAGTGATCATTTAGTAGAGAACTACTGAGCTTATTTCAGGAATGATGAAGAGGTTTCTTATCATAGAATCATAGAATCATAGAATCATAGAATCATAGAATCACAGAATGCCCAAGGTTGGAAGGGACCTCAGAGGTCATCGAGTCCAAC
>NW_020455316.1:1327379-1447324 GCF_003342845.1 Nothoprocta perdicaria
TCTTAACATCCCGTGCCAGATTCAATTCCAATTATGCCTTGGCTTTCCTTGTTGCATCCCTGCATTCCCTGACAACGTTCCTGTATTTCTCCCAAGKSGMCTGTCCTTTYYTCCACATTCTATATATTGCTTTCTTCTGCTGGAGTTTTGTCAGGAGCTCTCTGCTCATCCACGCAGGATGGATGAGCAGAACATGCTAGTGAGGAAACAAGAGTAGTAAAAGTAGTAGCAAACAAGTAGTAGTAAAAGAAAGATCTGATTGCGTGAATGAGAGGTAGAGAAGAATTTTAAATAAAATGAAGGCAGACAAAAGAGAAAAGATATAGATAATGGAAAAGATAATGGAAATAAAGTAGTATCAAGATAGAAATGAAGAACATGAAGATTGTTGAAGAAATGAAGTCTGTAAAATAATTCTAATAGGACATGGAGCATTTTTCTCTTCATCTTTAATGTCAAAAGACACAAATTGTTTAGTGATTAAAATGTGATTGTGTTACATATTGAATTATTTCCCAAGCAAAGTTTTCCTTAAAATGAAAACATCCCACACTACTGTGTAAGCTGTAGGCTTTACAGTATTTCTTAGGAACTTCCTTTACTGGAAATAAACCTAAGCTAAGAAAATATGTTTAAATAAAAGCCCATATTGAAGAAAATGTTCTATGTATTGCAACTGTCCTACAAACACAGATCAGCATGTTGGAAATGTTAATTTCACACTCTAGTGGGATTTTTAAATTTCCCAAAACTTTGAAAATCTCCTTGACTTTCTCATTAGGTATTTAAGTCCTTAAATATTCCAGAAAATGACCACTACTTTTCCCTTTTCCCAACTGTGTATTACAATTTTTTTTTTCCTTTGGAAAAAAATTGCTCAGACAATTCTTTTCAAACTGGAGAGAGACCACCAATGCATGTCTCAGACAACAAGTCCCCACAGCCTCCACATAGTGACTGGTTCCATTTATCATCAGCTGACACTACGACTTGATGATAAAGCAGTTCTGTTCCATTATGATATTCCATTTTTCAAGACCTAAAGAACTGTCTTAATTCTAAATCTCTTATACCAGAACTTTCAGCTGACATAAGCTGGCTGGGGATGTAGTGGAGAGGCACTGACTTCTACCTCAGGACCCCAGGGCAGATGACTTTTCCGTGTTTAAAACCCCAAAATGGTATCACTGGAATCATTCTTTTATTTGAATCATTAGACAAGTTCAATGCATTGTTTAAGATTAAAATAACTCTATTTCAGGAGTTATTAAAACATATATTTAAAGTCCATTTATATTAGACCAATATAGCCTATATATATTATATATAGGATAGACAGACACACAAATACACATCTCTCCTGAAAGCAATATATATATATACTAAGTATTAAAATAATATATATATATATACACACTATTTTATCTTTGTTTGGATGAATTGTTTAGAAAAATATCCATTGCATAAAACTGCTCTTATTCCTGATGATATGGCTCAGTAAACTGCTTCAAGATGAATTTAACAGAGAGTGAAAACACAGTGAAAATTCTTGTATGTCTTTTCTCTTATATCTGTGTTGCCAGAATCATATTAGATGAAAAGTATTTTAGATAGTTTGCCTTAAGCACTGGCATATAAACTAGCATAAGGATTAGTGTCCAAAAGGTGTATTCATCTATTAATTTTCCTGGCAGTATTTGTCACTTCATTCACTTGGGTAGCAAATATGTCACCCAGATTTTCATGGGAATTTAGACCATTGTGCAATCTGACAATAACTAGGATATTTTTAGTAACTCTGACAGGTATCAGGTATTTCTGTTTCTATATACTCTCAGTCATAACTCCCTGAGCAAGTATCTTGAAAATAATCCCTTGGTAACAACTGTATCAAAACTTCTTGATGCCTGATGGACAAACAATTCTACACATTGAGAGTTACACACTTCTGTGCTCTCCCTGTTATGTTATGATCGCATTATAGCAAACTGCTACAGTAAATTGTTATAACAACTTGCCATGGCACAGAGTGGTCTGCAGTAATCTACTTGTACTGTAGCAGTACATATGGTTCATCCCATATCTGAAAGAAAATGATGTAACCTCTTGGTCAAATGTAAGGGATGAAAAAGTGTTTTCTGTCATCATGATGACAGAAAAGCTATAGATTCAACAGCTGTACAAATTTCAGATCAAAGCAATATAGGAGAAAGAAAGATCTGCAAATGTCAGTCTCATCATCATTTCCTTTTTCCAGAGTACTGCTTAGAATTTCTCAGGGTTAAAGGTGGAAATAAATGAATCTTTACTTCTGACTAAAGAAAAATGACTTTTTAAATATATCTTAAAAACTGAACAAAGTAAGACCAAAAGGATCATTTACATTAAAAAGAAAAAAATATATATTTTCATTTTCCATGGGAGTAATATCTGAAAATGAATTTACAATAAAAAAAAAAATCAGATGTGATTTCTCATCTGAATCTCTTTAAAAGATATTCTCTGGAGAGATTTATACATTTTATACCTTCTTCTAGGCGTTGATTACACTGACTGCTGTATAGGCATGAGACAAAATTTTTCATTTGCTTATCCTGTGCAGCTGGCAGAACAAGGTTCGGAAAAAGCCTCAAGTTTTGGCTGAGACTCCTGTGAGAGTCCCCTACACACCCTAATGTTTGGGGAAACACAGGCATGCCACAGGGGAGGGATACTCTTATCCATCCCTTTGGAAGTGTCACCTGCCAAGTTTTGAGCAAGCAGGACCACCCAATTTACCTCCTAGAACAGCTTTTGCAGATCCCTAATGATGGGTTAAAAGACCTGAGTTCAGGTTGCCCAGAAAGGGAGTGTATGTTTCTGAATCTTTAGAGAACTGTGCTTTTCAGGACACTGCTGGGATCCCAAAATTCAAACTTTTTTTGATTTATTTGACAAGATTTATTTCATGGTTTAGAAACATAAAACCAGTCCCAGGTAAATGTGTAACTTAAAGAAGGGCCATTATGAGAAGCAAAAAGGCAGGCAACCAGTCACAAGCTGCAGACAGTGCTACTCTTGGAGAGAGAAAAGGAGAAAAAAAAAAAAAAAAAAAAAAAAAAAAAAAACCACAAAAAAAAAAAAAAAAAAAAAAAAAAAAAAAAAGAATTGAGCTAAGATTAAGGTAAGATTAAGGGTCTTTAATTTTAGTAATATCCTAAGGCTAGAAGTATCAATATTAGTTAATGATATAGAAACATTGCATGTGAGTGTTACCCTTTTTGCAGAAGATCAGGGTAAGTAATGCAATCCTCATATCAAACACAAAACCCTTAAAATCAGAGATACCTCTGGTCTTCAGTCATAGCTAAAATTGCATTAAAGATCTCTTCTTTGTGACTTTCTGTGAGAAAGGATGCTACAGTGTTGAGGCCTGTGAGATCCTCATTGTCCATGGATGAACTTAGATTTGCATTCCCTATAAAAGTAACCCTTTAAATAAACAGTGTTCCCCTTCCCATATATATGCCAGTGTATTAAGTAGCACTTTACATAAACTGATAAATACACAAACTCTCACAAAACAGGAGCATGCTATCTCTTGTGTGTCTTCCCAGGATTAGGAAGTTTGTTGCAGTTAAAGTGCACGAGAAGGGCAGTCTATAAGAAGATTGCTGTGTATTTATTTCCTTGTGTTAGCTGACACTGACACTAAAGCAATGCAGAGCTCAGGTCAGGCTCAGCTTTGCAGGTTTTTGCAGCCCACAGTAAGTTCCAAGCTGTTGCCAATACACAACTGCTAGTAATATGAGAAAGTCATGCCGACGTGAGCTGCATCTGCACCTTGGTCTCTGCTGCAGACATATCACAGAGTGAAATCCTGGCCTCAGCAATGTCAATAGACTTTTTTCCTTCAGACTTCAATTTTGATTTGGATTGAGATTTCACTATCAGAATCAAAATCCCACTGACTTTCAAGGAGACTTAAGCTCCTAAGGATGGTTCTTAGCTTTTGATGTATATAAGAAGTTAGCCATCTGAATCTTAGCCCATCTCTTCACAGTCAATAAAGAGAAACAGGGATCTCCAGAGAGTAGTTTGTCCTATCTAACTCCTGGAGTGAGAGAGATTGCCTTCTGGATATGCCTGATTATTGGCCAAGAAAAAAGGAATCCTAGGGTTAACAGTTTAAACTTGCACAATTAATCATTTAAATATTCTGGTTGGGTGAAATGAATTCTAAATGAATTCTAGACTGCAGGTATAGGTGAGTAAGAAGGATGAAGGATTTAAGGCATATATGTCTGCAAGTAGACATCAGTAGATTTCCCAAAATTGCTGCTTAAATAGATCACTGCTAAGCGCACCAAGAGTCTTAATCGTGCATGTAGAAATTTCCTTGGCATGTATGTTTCTTTTACTGGAAATGGCCATAGTAGTGCTCATCTCATGTATGAGTACTTTCAGGATAAGAATGAGGGACAGCTGAAGAGAGAGCAGTATCTGGGGAATTCATACTGTTCAGCCTGCACTGAGGGAGGAGGCACAGAGCTGATGTTTTAACACTACCTGGAAGCTCCTCCTCAACCTCAGCAGCAGATTCACCGACCAAAATGATTCTAGCCAGATAGCTGCCTTTTGAGACCAAAGAAAGTTGTGAATGCATGCCAAATTTAGGCATTTAGCTATTCCCACACCTGATACAAAATTACAAGCAGACTAAGAACACATAGCAGCAGATTAAGGTTTTCAGTTCCTGAATTTTTGTGTGTGTGTATTTAGCTTCAAGCAGTTAAACCACTTTTGAATACAGATATTAGGTGATGAATAATATTGATCCTTTAGAAATTCAGATATTTTTAAGGACTTTACTTTTTACAAGAAGGAAGTGCAACTGTTGTAGACCAGATACTGGGAGGCATTCAACAGTTTCTGTACTCTTGTACAGAAGTTTTGTGAGCTGTAATCTGTTTCATCTGAACTGATGAAGATATCCACAAGGAATAACCCAGTGCTAGAACAGAAGGAGGGATGCTAAAGTGCTTCTAGCTTCTTCTGACATATGTAAAATAATCTAGTGCAATATTCCAGTGTTGCTGCTTTCTATGGAACTGCTCTAACAGAAAGCGAAAGGTCTTGCCCCTCAAGAAGGTGGCCTTGCTCAAGGAAACAATGGGTTTACGCACTGTGCTTCTGGGGAGGTGTAGTGCCATAGAAAAACTGGATCTTCATATTGTCCTTCAAAATCAGTCATAATACTCTCCAAAGATTTAGGAGCTAAGTGCTTAGCATCTTCTGGAATCATTCTGCACTTTTTTGAATCATTCCCTGGCCTTTCATTTTGAGTGAGGGTTTGAATAACTGTTATTATTTTTATCCAGCTCTGCATAATAACACACTGGACTTGGGACATGGGAATCTTTTCTGAGCTACTGACAGAGTCCACCCAGCAATACTGCATTTTTTTAGTATGTGCCAGTGTTTCTGCCTTTTGTCTCATTTCCATTTGGCAGAGGTCAGGAGTGTTAGTGTTAAAATGCTGTTATGTCTAGGGCTCCTCTAAAGCTATAGGCACAACTTGATTTAATTTGCTGTTGATGATGCTTGGTAACTCCCTAAATGTTAAAATCTATCAATGTTTTTCATTGTAAACACAGACAGTATATTGGCACACAAACAGATAGCTTTGAATGAACTATTTACAAAGTTTCACTGCCATTTAAAACTGTTAAGATATATTATTTCTATGGGAAAATATTAGAAAAGCAACAGTACCACTCACAGCACAGTGTCTTTGGGGGAGGGGGATGAAAGAAGGAAAACAAAAAACAATCAATGACCACAAAATTGGAATTCAATAGCAATTAATTCCTACTGCATTTTAATTGTTCAAGAATATTTAGAATATGTCTAAAAACAAAGGCAGTGGCAGAGTAATCTCTACATGAAGCAACTATCTCTTTAAGCAATGAAGGTCAGGGTGTCATTGTCTGAGGATACCATTGTTCATTCTTCTAAAATAGTAAATTGCATTTCCCTAAACTTAGACTCTATCATTGTGCAGTGATATTTAATAATTCTTAAAGTGTCCATGTAAATATGTGCCTCTGAATATCAAACGCGTGCAAGACTATGACTAGTTTAAGAGTCATATTCACAGAGCAGTGTACATACTCACAGATCACAGAATCACAAAATGGTTAATTCATGTACTGTTTGTGCTTAGATTTAGTCAGTTTAATAGTAATATCAGTTATTTTTAAGGTAAACTAGGCTTTTATTTCCTCCAATTACAGTCCAAACAATTACTTAATAAAATCCTGCATTTTTAAGTGTCTAGCATGGTATCTGGAAAATATACACTAAAGTAATACATCCTACAATGAAAATATGAATCCAACTAATAAATTCTTTGTCAATATACATATATTAAAGAATAAACATCCAAAAATTTATTTGCTTTCTTTAGCGATAAAAGAGAAAAAAAAAGTGGGTGTTTTCAGAGAAGATCTCATACACTGACTGCAAAATTCAATCTTGCTTTCATGCTTGTAAATACCATGCTTTGGTATCCAAAGGTCTTTCTGGAAATGATAAAAAAAAATTCCATGAAAAGAAATTCTTGCCTTTTATAGAGATGACTTTATTACTTTGTGATACAGCAGGCAACTGAAACATAGCATAAAGAGAAAGAAAAAAAAAAGTAAAACAGCTCATGCAGCAAAACTCAAAGTGTTTTACTGACAAAACACTGCCAAAATGCTATCGCATCCCCTTTCACTATTTCTTGATACTTAGTCACTCAGCACACATTAAAAATTACACCAGTAATTGAAAGATCCTTTCATACATGAAAGAGGGCAGAGTTGTTGTAATACAGAAATGTAGGGACAGGGACATGGTGTTTGCTAATGTCATACAACAAACAGAAAAAGCAATTGAAGAGGAAGGGAACAGTCTGACACAAGTGGTAGCAGCAGCAGCCAAATCAATTACAACAGCCAGCTCTGTGAAGTACAGACAGGTGCAGTGATTTTGTTTTGCAAGTGCTAAAAAAGCCTTTTTTTTTCTTTCTAAATGGTTCAAAAAAAGCAAAATACTTTTTTTTTTCTTTCACTTATCCCTTGAAATCAGATCTCTGACCGAAAATACAGAACAAAATATTTTCCACCAAGTACCATTCAAATAGGCCTGTTTCACGAGTCCTTAAGTTGCTACCACATTTTTGGAGTGACTTGAAATCTCCTTACACATATCAATCTCCTTAAAGTAGGCCTTGGGGCTTAAAATTGGCACCCAGCGCTAGCTACAGCATTATAGTGTGTTCAAGCAAGACTTGTTTAAACAGAGTTTATTCAGAGAAAAGGATGTACTAGCATTTGAGACATGCCAAAATGTAGGAATATTGCAAATACAAGGGTATCCCGGGCTACCCCCACACCTTCCCAGTTAATTTGGCAGATAGCCAAATGTACCAGCCACAATGACTAGTGAAAAAATAGAAAAAGGAGAAAAATATATTAATGTGCTATTTTTCCTACAGTCAATCCATCTATTCAAAAAGAGGGACCAGGAGCAAAAAAGTCCATCTGAAAAACAGCAAGGAGGAAAGAGATTGCTTTGTTGTGAGCTGGAACAGTTTAGTTCAACCCTAGCTGAGAAAGAAGGCAATTTTCACCTCTGGAAGAAGGTCAATTGCATTTGCCAATGCACAGCAGACCACAGATAGGACTTTAATTGTCGTGCAGCATGACCTTCCCCTGTAACTCAAGAGTCATGCTGTTTAAGGAAGCTCTGAAAAGACCAGAGTCCAAAATATCGGCTTTCAGACATTCTTCTTTAGATGGAAAAACAGCATTTACAAGATTAGTGTTTTTCTGAAAGACAGAACGACATAACCTGGAACTATCTAGGAATTAGTTGGGAAATTTGTGCAGCTTATGGGCTATGGGAGATACATGCCTAGTAGTCCAATGCAGTAACTTCTGGGATTTTTTTTCAGTTTGTAGAAATCACCCAAAAGAAATACTCTTGTCTGAAAAAAATCAATTTTGCTAAATCACAGTCACATTACCCTTCACAGTGCAAGGAAGAAGAATTTGCCAGCTGAGAAAAGAGGTTTGCCCAGAAGCCTCTGCAAATCTTGCTATTCTTAGCTGTGTAATGGACCCCCAGCACAGATGTTGCAACTCACAAAACAGAAAAAGTGCTGTCTGATGGACTAGTGTCTATGAGAGATGAAAATGTGGAAAGTACAGAAATTACTTCAATGATTCTTTGTGGGGTTTTTTTTTGTTTTTTTGTTTGTTTTTTTGCAAACATTATCATTTTCTATATCAAGAACAGGTGCTTAAAATGGAATGTGTTTTAAACAACACAGCCAATTTTATCAATGTATTTCTATTCATTATCTGAAACTCTACAACTGAAAGGAAGAATTCATTTTCCTGGAGGACAGTTTATAAGTTTAATATAAAATAAAAGTTAGCATGATCTGCAGTAAAATCAGCTCACTATAGAAGTGCACATCTTCTCTACTGTACACAAAGAAAGGTATAGCTGACTACTGTTTGTAGAACTATGTCCTCATTATATGTTCAATGCTTCATTAGATGAAGTCATCACTTTATTAGCAAATAGATTTAAAAGTGAGTTTGGGATACTAGAACTGTTTTCCCTAAAGAATTAGAAACTGGTGGTTTGTCATAATAATCCAATACCTGCACTGCAGATTCCCAGTCTAATACTTTGTTCAATAGAAGCAGATCGAAGCCTTACGGATGGGGACACTTCAGATGAGAAACTGTATAGCTCTGACCTTAAAAATCTCCAGCATCAAGGGACAACCTAGAAAATAGGCTGCATTTCCCAATAGTGGGAAATACAAGGTCACCTTAGGACAGACAACCGAGTCCTAACTGAAAGCTGTAACTGCTTCATTACAACAAACACAGCAAAGAGCTTTCCTTGAGTCAGGACTGGCAACTCACCATTCAGATAACTACTGGAAAAGTTGGTTGCATCAGGTAACTCAACATGTTTTCTCTTTTGTTTTTATTTTTTTTTTTATTTTTTTCCTTCTTGTATCATCCCTCTGCTACTGCCCTTCATCAAGAACTGAGGGGCTAAGCAAAGAGATCACGATAAAAAAAAAAAAAAAAAAAAAAAAAAAAAAAAAAAAAAAAAAAAAAAAAGCCCTCAGTAACAAAGTTCAGGGATATATAGTGAAGGGAACAAAATAGAGAAGGAGTGGAAGGGGAAAAAAAAAGGACAAAAAAACAGCAAGAGTAAAAACACAAGCGACTATCGAAATCTGATGATAGAACTGCTGTGCATAGGCAGCAGTGAAGGACAAGATGGTAGGTGATAAAGAGCAGGGAGGGAAAACATGGGAATAGAAAAGGAAGCTTTCCTGACCTAAAGTACTAAAGTATGAGGAAATTATTAGGGCTAGAAAGGGGATGCATTGGCTCAAAGCAGCATTTTCATTCAGAAAGGGGATATAAGAAGGATAATCCGCTTATACTGTCTAGCATGGGTACTCATAATTAATGAGTTGCTCCTGCTTGTTAGGTCACTAAACATCATGAAAATGTGCTGCAGGGGAACATTAAACCTTATGCATATCCCACAGTTATTTCTGCCTAGCTAGACAGTTATGTTTCTTTTTCTTCCTTCTCTGGGCTGCCTCCCAATTCCATTTTTTTTTCCCCACCCTTCTCACCACCCACTTATGCAATAAGGCTTATGGAGCCTGCTATTTACTCTGAAATGCAAGTGCAGACATCAGTGCTGGCAGCAGTATCTTTAGCTTCTGCCGACTAATCTCTTTCCTTCTGTTGTATCTCTGCCATCTTCCAGTAGGTCATGCAGTTACTTTTTTTAAATCAAGTACTTCACCTAAAGGCATAAAAAATATGCTAGAATCCAAAGAAACTACTTTGCCCTGACAGTCATATAGATAAATGAAGTACTCTGTGCAGAACAGGTAGCTTGAGTCAAGGGCCTTTGGACTTTCAGTTCTTGACACTGAAGACTACCCAGGAGAAATCTGTTTCCTTTGGTGGAAGAAAGCAGCCAGGTTTGCCCATGTACTGAGAGAGACAGGTACAACAGAGAGCTTACAGAACCGTTTGGTGAAATCTACTTACTTGGCCTGCAGTCCTAAGAGAAGGGACTTAAGGAATTGCTTCACTCTTGCTGATGTAAGCTTACAGGTTTGCTTTAGTTCAGTGACAACCTATAGCACTGTGGTGCTGTAGCATGCAGCATATATATGATACCAAACTGGGTGGAGTGGCCGACACACCAGAAGGCTGTGCTGCCATTTAGAGGAACTTGGACAGGCTGGAGAGATGGGCAGAGAGGAACCTCATGAGCGTCAACAAGGACAAGTGCAGGGTCCTGCACCTGGGGAGGAATAACTCCAGGCACCAGTACAGAATAGGGGTTGACCTGCTGGAGAGCAGCTCCACGGAGAGGGACCTGGGAGTCCTGGCAGACACCAAGTTAACCATGAGTCAGCAGTGCCCTCGTGGCCAAGAAGGCCAACGGGATCCTGGCTGCATCAGGAGGAGTGTTGCCAGCAGGGTGAGAGAGGGGATCATGCCTCTCTCCTTAGTTCTGGCGAGACCACACCTGGAGTATTCCTCCCCAGTATAAGAGGGACGTGGAACTTACAGAGAGTGTCGGGCGGAGGGCAACAAAGATGATTAAGGGAATGGAGCATTTTTCTTATTCTTTTATCATAAATGAGCTGGGCCTGTTTAGCTTAGAAAAGACTGAGAAGAGAACTGGCCAATATGTATAAGTATCTGAGAGGAGAATGTAGGGAGGTGGTGGCCAGTGACAGGGCAAGGGGTAATGAGTACAAGTTGAAATTGCCATTCGCATGTGAGGAAGAACTTCTTCCCTGTGAGAGTGACAGAGCCCTGGACCAGGCTGCCCAGAGAGGTTGTGGAATCTTCTCTGGATATCTTCCAAACCCGCCTGGATGCCACCCTGTGCCCCGTGCTCTAGGTGCGGCCCTGTGTCAAGTAGGGGCTTGAGCAGGGGATTTGGACTAGATGAGCTCCAGTGGTCTCTTCCAACCTCAACCATTCTGTGATTCTGTATATATGTTTAAATAGTTTTGGATTTGTGTCTGCAGTAGTTGTTGGGGTTTTTTTTTGTTTGTTTGTTTGTTTTTTGTATTCTTTCCTAACAAGTTAAAATTTCTATTTTTTCAAGTTCACACACAATTAAGTCTGCACATTTAGTTTATGAATAGCAGCATGAAGGAACACAATAGATGAGCATGTTTTAAGCATAGGAGCTAAAATATATGTTAAAGGATAGAAGTTTGAGAATGATGATCTGCTGCTTTAATTTTACTTTTGATCCTCTGTTCTCAGACTCACAGCCTCTAAACTGGAAAGGAACGTTATGCAACATGCATCACAGTGACTCTGATGTTTTTGCAATTATTGAAGGCACAGGGTGCCATAAAGAGGGTTGAAGACACATGAAAGACAAGAAAAAGACAAAGGCATTCTATGAGTTTGAGCTCACTCCAAATACGGGAAATCTTTGATTTTCTGCTTTTGAGATTTTTCTTGAGGTGAATATATGCCAGTGGCCTGGAAAATGATTAATACTATTAAATATTAATAAACAACATCAGTGTAGAAGATTACAAAAATGAGCTATATTTTAGCTCTGTGATAAGCAACTCCAAAAATATAACAGGGCAAGTCCATCACTTGTTTCCAGATGGGCAACTTGCCAGCCAACATAAACTTACTGAACTAAAACTTACATGACTAAAACTTAGCTTAAGTACACCATATTGTTAATGTAATGATTCACCAGAGAGGCAGAAAAAAAATCTATTCTTGATTTATTTAGTTGAAGAAAATAAATAGTATACATCTCTCTATAGTGCTAACTTCCCCCATCTAATACAGATACTACAGTTTTATTATCTTCTAAGGATGTGTCTACTGGCTAAACTTAACTATGTGAACTTTCATCCTGTGTGTATCCCAATTAATTCTGCTGCTGATAAAACGTACTTGAATATTTCTCTTTCCTCATTGAACAGTTCTTTGGTTCTCTAAGCATCTATGGGTGATTCTTCAGTAATTCCTTTGTGAGGAATAAACAAGAATTCATTGATCTCTGTTACAGTGGGTTTTACACATATTAATGACACCTATACATACACATGAACTCCTCTGTCTGTAATACCCAAGTTTTCTCTTTTACAACTTTGGATGGCAGGAACAAGAAAAAAAAATAATTACTTTTATTTCTGAATACTTGGGAGTTGTTTAAGCACCGCATTGCTGAGACTACTAAAATGCCTAGGCATATAGATAACGCCATTAGCCTCTTCAATAATTACAATATACATACAGTACATGAAAGTGAGATTTATTCCTTCCTCTATTTTCATGATTAAAGTTGTATATATTTTTTCTAAAGCTCATTAGTTGTATCTTTCTGCCTGGAAGCTACATCTCTAAGGTAATTACATATTAACAAAACATGCCCCAATCCTGTGCCTTCCATTCATCTGTGGGTCCTCAGAATGCTGCCTTGAGTTAGGAAACTGTGTCTGAACAGAGAATATAAGTTCCTCTCAAGCATATATATTCCCTATATAGCTCTGTTTTTCTCACCACTGAATGGTCTCTGATACATCTCAAGATAGCGTGTCTCACTCACCTCCACTAGGTTACTATTTCTGTAGCAAGGCTGATAGCAATAGCAAGCTTGTGTTTGGGGTTTTTTTTTTGGTTTTTTTTTTTTTTTTGTTTGTTTTGTTTTGTTTTTAATTTCTGCATTTTTTTAGATAAAATAGTTAAGCAAAATCTTTTTCCTAGCAAATAAATAACCTAGGATCACAATGAAGATGAAAAAATAAAGGTACAAAACAGAAAGGTTCAAACCACCAAGAGGTGGCCAGCATCCTACTTAATTGCAAAATTGACTTGAAGGACTTACTGTTTTTTTTCCAAAACAAATCAAGAACTGTACATCTTTATGAAAGAAGAAAAATTAAAATATTACAGAATGTACTAATCTTTTTTATATCACCTTCTCATCTTCTACCAATATTTGCCAATAACAAGCAATATTTGCTCATCATTTGGGAGTGGCATTCATCTGAGTTTTAGATGGAACAGCAAGAATTCAAAAGAAAAACTGGAATTAATCGCTCCAAAATGGCTAACTTTTACATGATTAAAATAATAATAATAAAAGAGATAGACTGGTCTCAGTGGAATTTTAGATGAAATATTTAGAAGAGGAATTAATATGCACACTGTTCTGGAGAAAAAAATGGCTGAGCTAGCAAAGAACACATACCTTGCTTCACAGTAAATGGGTTCCATTACCGTGCTTTTTGCATTTGTTCAGTGACAGATCAGTCTAGGAGAATGGTAGCATCTGGATGAGGGCAGATGGCTAAACTGTCAAATAATGACATTTTACAAAATTTCTGCATTATAAGCACAATCTGGTTCCAGTCCCAAAGGTAGACAGGTAAACAATGATGCAGCAGTTGCATCACTAGCACAAGATTATTGATTATAATTATTCTAGGGGAAAGAATCCTTCTTGGAAGATTAGGCTGACAGGAAGATTGAGAGTTCTCTCAGAAAGAATGAGGAAAGTGGCCCTTAGGTTTTGTTAAACATCTATTTTGCTACTTTTTCATCACAGGGGAATTGCTTGTGATGAGTTAAAAGAAAATAAAATTTCTTAAGATGAGATATTCAAACCCACCATTTGTCCCTACATTAACTTTTCATCATAAATACTTCTGTTGGATCCCAGAAACACACCACCGAGTCAGGGATGGCTGGTAGGAGAGGCCTTTTTGCTTAGGACACAAATACACTTGGAAGCCAACCAAATCTTATTGTCTACTCAGTTCAAAGAAGAAAATACATTTATAAAGATACTACAAAGCATTAGCTGATGCAAGGGAGAAAAAATTAAACATCTTTTCACTTAGTTGAACCCCTATAGAGATTTAGAGCACTGAGTAGTCACTAATTATTCTAAATAAATGAAATGAGCATCTGTAAACAATGAATGTTGGTTCTTTTATGTGGATGTGTGTGCACATGCACACGTATGTGTATTGGAATCAGCATCTGGAACGACTCTGGAACTGTGGAGCTGTTGGAGAGAGTCCAGTGCAGGGCTACGAGGATGATCAGGGGCCTGGAACATCTGCCCTATGAGCAAAGGTTGAGGGAGCTGGGCCTGTTCAGCCTGGAGAAGAGAAGGCTGAGGGGGGATCTGATCAGTGTCTATAAATACCTCAAGGGAGGGAGTGAGGAGGAGGGGCAGGCTGGCCTCTTTTCAGTGGTGGCCTAGACTTCCTTTAGTCCACCTCTTCCTAGGTGGACTAGAGGAAATGGCTACAAAGTGAAGCACCAAAAGTTTCACAGGAACTTAAGGAAGAATTTCTTAACAGTGAGGGTGACAGAGCCCTAGAACAGGTTGCCAAGAGAAGCTGTGGAGTCTCCTTCTCCAGAGATCTTCCAAACCCACTTGGATGCAGCCCTGTGCCACGTGCTCTGGGTGACTCGGTGTGTGCAGGGAGCTTGGACTAAATGACCCCTGGAGGTCACTTCCAACCTTAAGCATTCTATGATTCAATGATAAGTGATTGAGAAGTTCTGCTGCTGTTTCATGCCCTCTTAGCCTGGATTTGCAGTTGTTTCTCCGCCCTGAATATGTATAGATTTCTTCCTGTCATCTGTCCCACTTAATCTGTGCATAACGTGCTCTTACACTATGGAGATGGTCCTTACTTAACACCTTCCTAGGGAATGAAGTTATGACAAATACACAGATAGATAACTATATCAAAATAGGCAAAACTAATAAACTCTTCTTCTGGAAATGTAAAATATAAAAGTGTCAATGAAGTCTACATCTAAAACTTAATCTAAATAAAACCAAGGCAATACTGACTGGCCAAGTAAACATCTTAAAGGAATAAATGAAGGAGCAGTAAGTAGATCTTTTTCTTTTAAGGTTACCCCATTATTGCTGATATGGCTCACTCTGTATAACAGATCATATTTTTTTTTCTTAGTTCATACTCAGCAAGAGTAACACAGAACCTCTAAGTATTCCTCTCAGGCTCCTTTTACCATTTCTATTCGCGCAGAGGTGATATTGAAGATATACCACTTCTATTCATATAGAAGTGATATTGAAGATATCTTTAAGGGAGATCATTTTACTTGGTTCTGTCAGAGAAATATTCATAGTTTTATCTGCTGCGAAACCAAATAATCTAACCTTGCAGTGTGTTGACCACTTGGCTGAATATCAGTGCATATATTTTTAATGATCAGTATAGAATTTGAATACTAATTGTGATATAAATAACATCAAATAATCTTGAATCCTTTTTCCTCATTGCTATATTCTCACTCTTGACGTCTGAAATAAAACTTCCAGTGTTGAAGCTGGAGTTTTCTCTGGGCAAACTTATTCCTTTGGCTAGTTTTGCTTTCCTGTTTGAATAGTTACTGTGTAGAATGGGACTTGAACTTTTTGATTTACTTTGATAGCAGGTATTACTGGAGGGAAAAGCTGAGATGGTGTAACTGCTTCAGCTTTCGATAATAGAGTGACACTGACTCACAGATTCTGTCTTCCAAAGGATGACCATTGCTAATTTTCAGGTGCACAGATACGAATATAGCTGTTGATTGATTTAATAACAGTTAATGGTTTCTTGAAAACAACCAGGGTAAATTTCTATAGTATATATTCTTATGGTTTTAGAAAAGAAGCCTTTTGGCATATATCCACAATATTTACTGCATTGGGATACTTAACTATGATATGAAGGACAGCAAAATCTGGCTTATAAATATTATGGATTTTGAGAAGAGTCTGTCTACAGCCAACTCATAGAATACCAGTCTTTGAGCATGTTCATAATAAGCCTGTTCACATAAAATATTTATTATTGATTACAGAACATTCTGCTCTCCTGTATTTAGTGCTAAGATTTTAAAATTATCACCCCAAACTTCAGGTCAGAAATAACGCTGATCACACTTTACATGCTGTAGATGTAATTACACTCATGAGATTAAATTACTTTTTTATTTGGTTACACTGATTATTCACCTTCTCATTCTAAAATCACTATATTTTTTCTTAGCTCTAAACTAACAGTCATTCTTCTCTAATCTTCTCTTAGGGAATGTAAATAGGCAGTTTCTTTCTTACAGATTCAAAAAAAAAAAAGAAAAGTCAGGACTGGGAAAGATGCTGAGGATTCATGGATTCATGCAGTCTGTCTCCCTAAAAGAAAATTAGCCATGCCACAAAAACATTTGTCTAACCTCTTCTTAAAGACAGAAATTCCATAATCTGCTGTAGGTAATGCAATTGAACTGCCTTCAAATGCAATGCAATGAACTACCCTTACCGCTGCTATCTCCCCTAAATCTCTCTAGTTACAAGTTTAGCTCCCATAGACCTCATGCTTCACTTAGGAGTGAGATATAACCAGAATTCAGTTTCCTTAACTTCTTTAACCAGCTCAAAAATCCCTGCACACTGCAAAGAAACTGAAAATAGAAAAATTAGACAATATATAAACACAGATGTTTAAATTTTCCTGCTTTTACTGTTTCACAGGCCAAACACAAGAACTTATTTTCTATGTCACTGAAATTGGAAAAGATCGAGTTGATAACCCATGAGTGTCTAAGAAAATAAACTAACAACTCAGTAATCAAACTCAGCAAGGTTGAAGGTGGGATGAATCAAAAAATAAATACCATAGTTTACCTCATATAGATAAACTACAATTTCTCATATTCACAGGGACTCTCCATAAACATTTCAGAAAAAAAAATATATATGTGTGTGTGTGTGTGTGTGTGTGTGTGCGTGCGCATGCGTGTGTATATTCTTAATAAGGATACTGGTCTGTAATCTTATCACAGGAATTAAAAGCACAACAAAGGAGTATATATTTACATGGATTTCGGAGAAATAAATTAGTGAAATGTAGTTCTTCATGCTTTGCACACATTTGGATGATCTTACAAAATATACATACTTTCTCACATCTAATTCTTGTATATCATCCACACAATACAAAGGAGGCAAGTCCACGTTATGGCTGCATTTTAAAGTTTGAGAATTCTCCTTGCAAAGAGAACACACCGCTACACCTTCCTGTATTAGCTTTGGGTGCATGCTTATGACTTCTCCCTTCAGTAGTAAAAAGTTCATAGTGGGGATTGTGGCAGAGATGTTCTAAATTAAAATGCTATTAGAGGTCGGTTTATGCTGCCAAATTTCACTTGAAATACCTACTTCAGAGCAAGCTAAATTGTTCTATAGATTCTAGTGATTGTGCCAGGAAGCTGGGCAAGGTGCTCTATGATGTGAGATATGGCACTGGGCAGATTTTCAGGTAATTGAATCCCAGGTCCAGATACAGCTCCAGGTTATGACACATAGGTCTTAGGTTACATTTAGGAGTCTACATATGATCAACAATATCTTTATAGTTAATTAGCGAACCTGTAACTGTTTTTCTCCATAATTGTGCTGTGGTTCCAGATCTGCCTTACTGCTCTTCATCTGCTGGAAAGTGGACAGGGAGCAAGGATGATTCCATCAGTGCCGACAGGGTACTTGCACTCATGCAGGGCAATGGTTCTGATTTCCACTGTGCTCAGGATGCAATTTCATTCTGCCTCCTGTTAACAGTGTTGGGGTAAACTGAAATAACTGTTATACACCAATATACCAATATACGCCAAGTACTGATACCATAAATACCTGCAATTACCTTCAGAAGAGAATTGAAGGTACTTTTGTGGTTAGCACAGGAAACAGTAGGAGGAAAGAAGTTGTAAAGGAAGACTGGAGACAAAAAAAGGTAGTGAGGGCAATTAGAGCCTGGTGATGCACTCAGGGCCCTGAGAAAATCTGGGTGCCTTAATTTATTAAGGACCATGACAGAGAAAAAATACTCAATATATACAGAAGGATTCTGGCACATAATTCCTCCTCCCCTCCCCCACGCTGGCTTTTCTCCTTGCAGCATAACAGGAAAAGGTTGTCAGTCAGTTACATTAATGGACGGTAAATTCGGAAACAGCAGAAGAAATATATAAAAAAGACTACTTAGAAAGAAAAAGACTAGTTATTTTAGAAAGAAAATATAAAAGAAAGATTACGTATAGCTCTGAATCAACTGCTAAAGTTTACTGTCATAGAAGTCATCATGAAAATATAGTGACTGAAGTTTTAAATGAGTTGGATAGTTTTATGAGCATTTATAACTTTTGCAGTTATAAAAAGCTAAGACAAAAATGCATCTGGATTTCATGGTTCAGGGCACAAAATTGGATCACGTGCCATCAGGATGGATCTTTTCCCCACAATGTATATCGCTGTGAGGTCAGCTGAGTACAGTGATAAATTTTACTTTCCCCTAATGCATCACTTAATGGACAATTACCAGAGGCATGAGTCTGGTTTGGAAAGAACAATGATCCATTCTAAAATAGGTCTAATGAACATTACAGTGTAAAAGTGCCATTAGCAAAAAAGAAAAAAAAAAATTTGCTCATAAGTTATGTCATATGAGATAAAGCAAATAGAGATAATGTTCATGATCAAAACCCTAACAGTAAACATAATTACTTTAATGAACTTATTAAATCTGTAGTCCTAAAGCCTCAGTCATACCAAAGGAGTTTGAGTTCAGTCGTCCTTTATATATCGAAGGTTGTATTGCCTTACTTTCCTGGTAAGAACAGCCAGCTGTGAAAGAACAGCTGGCCGATAATGAACTGCCTATTCTTTTGCTTAGATGTCTGGAAAGAATGGGGATTTCATTTCTTTGTCAGAGAAATTCTGTGGTGAAAAGTAATCACATTTCTTGGGAATTGTTAGGGCTGGAGACAAGAAATTCCTGATTTAATCAGAAAACACAGTGCAGAACATAGCTTAAGATGTAGATACCAGGGAACAACCTTCAGTAGTAAATGTAATATACACAAGGATACTCTAATGCAGTATCCTTGTGAAAGCGAAAAGCAAAGGGACCTATGTATTTTAGGTGCATTTCTCTGAAGGCAAAGCAAGTTTATCAAAATTAATAGAAATGTTATGAAAAAAATGGGTAAAGAGAGGTAAAAATGTGGAATACCTCATGTGAATTCAACATCTAGAGCATACAGACACTGCTTATAAAATCACATTTTCAAATAACAGGAAAAAAAAAAAGTTGACATAAATAGCAAGACAGTAAAGGAGACTAGTAGAATTTCATCTAAATGAGGAAAATATTTAAAAAGTGGAGGTAATATTAAATCTGTCAAGTTAAATGTAAAACTACCACACAATAGTTGAGAACAGTTCAGGGAAAACTTTTGATAGAGACATGAAACTAATAAATGCACAGTAAGTGCACATATAAGTATAATAATATATTTTTAATAATAAATGTAACATATTTAAACCAGCCAGGCAGCAAGATGACAGAAGTAAGCATGGTGCAAGAAGAACCTCCAAGGAAGATAAAACTGCAGCAGAAATTCTTCATAGTGGTCTTCGTATTTGGGAGCTGAGATATTCATATAAATGTCATGAGAAAAAGTTTCAGAGCAGAGTAGCAAAATGAATAGTAACAAATCTCCCAGGTCCAGAAGTATTAACCCAAGTTCTAAAAGAATACTCTATTGGTGAATTATAAAGTGTTCCTGCCATTTAAAATTAAATCTGACTTGCTGCAAAAGGAGTAAACAGCAATGTAAGAGCAAATGTGGGGCACTATCAACTAGTCTGAATTCTTCAGTTAGCAAATCCTTTGAAATTATTATGCAGAATAAAATGAGCAGACACATGGATAAATGTGATATAACAGGAAAGTGGGAACACAGCTCTTCTAGCAGGAAGCCAGGCCTCACAAATCTATTAGTTATCTGAAGGTGTCAAGAACCACATGGAAAAGGATTTCCCAGTAGCTCAGAAAAGAGTTGCCAAATATATGCAATTCTAAATCAGGTGAATCTGAGTAAATGGCTCAGCTCAGCAGTGTGCAGAGATATTAAGCTGTCTCTCAGAAGTACTAATTAGCTTGTACGTAGAGTAATGCAGATGCTGCTATAGAGCTTCACAATCTGGAGAGAGACTATTCAGCAAAAGCTTGAGATACTCTGCACCATGCTGTCTTGCCCACTGTAGACAAGACATCTGGGAAACAGAGACAGCTGTGAGGCAATTCAACAAAATGCTAGGAATCTCTCTTGTTCAGGGACCTATGCACAGACGAACTGATGCCCATAATTGCAAACACAGAGCTGCGTGAAGTCCATGTAAATCACACGAGCAATCTTCACCACTTCACTAAATCAAAGTGGCAGGATGTGGCCTCCAGCCAAGCTTTTCAAGATTCTTGCACGAAGCACACTAACGTTATGGATGAGTATGTTATGGGCTACATCCATCCTACCTGACTGAGCTAATATAAGAAATTTAGGAGGTCAGGAGATTATCATAATATGAAGCCTTTAGACTAACAGCTGAGAACAAGGGGAAGACCAGTCATTCAGCTCCCAATCAATAATACAACAGTTCATTTTTCCAAGAGTCAGACTGTTTTTCTGCCTCTGTCATGAACAAAGACAAGTTGCTTGGCAGGACAGGCAAGGACCCACCACAGAGCCACAAGACCTCCGTGGACCACAGTCTTTCATCAGGTCTTGCAGAGATTTCATAAACTCACTGTTCGGTGAATAAACAGCTCACAGCAAACAGAACTACATTGTCTGCCACATCAGAGAGCTACTAGGTTTCAGTTTTGTTTGTTTGCTCCCTTTTTCCCATCCTTCTACCCAGCAGTGTTTGATAAACCTCTGTCTGCTAAGCTGGAAAGGACGAGACCACTGGAATACACCAGTGGTCAACAAGTCAGCCTTTAAAGAAAAACACTGCTGATAAGATAAACAGCTTGTGATGTACTTAATTACAGTATTTCATACTCATTTAGCCATCTCCACATCACAGCACTAACAAAGTGGATTTCAAATAGGAAATAAAGACTCCTTCCCACAAGCCCAGAGGGCTAATTATAAAAGAGCAACCTACTTTTTTTTTTTTTTTTTCCCCTCTGGTTGCAAGCATATTTTTTTTTCTAGTAGAATTTATCGAGCTCATTACCAAGCTCCTTATGAAGTGATTTGAAATGAGGCAACATTAAAGCATTCTGAAAATCCCTTGTACTTAGTCATCTTGACACTTTGTTTGAACTTGAAGCATTAATATGAAATAACTGCAGCAGCCTCGTATTTCTGATTCTATTGTTTGACAGCAGATTTAAAAGCTAAAAGATAATATGATCAAGGATTTTTAATCAGTACGGTAATTTGTAGGAGTGTCTCAAGTATTCGTAACTTTGAAAAGACCAAAGGGGTATGTCTGTGAGAAACAAGACAGGTACAGTGCATGTCAGCCTAGAATAACATGGCAATGTGAAATGAGGAGCACAAGCACCACTGATACTGAGTTTTTTTTAATCGCTATTTAAAGGCAAGTCTGAAAATTGAAAGATACACATCAAATCCGCTAAAGAACTCCATGCACTGTACCTTATTAGCCTGGTTTTACCTTCTATAATCACATTATATAATATGCATGACCAGATTAACCTGCTTGGGGTCAGCAGAGGGGCCACCATAAATATATTTGAAGTGAAGCCTGTGAAGGTTTTCACAGTTAAAAAAAATCTATAGAGGAGTAGTAAAATCCATGGAAATCTATAGAGTTTTAAAGTGAAATCAGTGAATAGCTTAGCTTTTCATCATTCCCCCTCCCTGACCCACAATGTTAGTGTTTGAACTAATAATTAGAGCCAATGGAAAAGCTTCTACTCAAAGAAAAAGATTTAACATTATTTTCACTAACTACATTCTAACGTGCTGCCTACCTTATTACAAAACCTTTAAAGAGCAGGGGAAATAATGTGTGAGAACAAATAGGCACTAGTAGTGCATACACTGAACGTATCACAGTGTGGTCTCTCCCCTCAAAAGGGTCAGTGTTTCCAAATGTGATTTATAACAAAGAGGGGGCAGATTCCAGCCAAATGCAAAGCTTTCACCATCCTCAAGTATTTTCAGGGTACTGAAGCAGGAAAGAGACAGATTCAGGTTCGCTGGCAAATGAGCATGGTCCCTGCTCTGAAATAAGATCCTCAATTGAGCAGCCTGGTGCCCATGATCCTTTACAGTCCTTTCAATAAACCTGGCGGCCTCTCACGCACACCTCCCTCTCCCAAACTAATAAAGAAACACAGAGATAGATGTGTTGGACCATAATCTGGAAAGAATTCATTACGTAAGCAGAAACTAGCCAACCCATTACTTAGATAAGAGACCTCCAAGGAATTCCCATGCAGTTTAGAGAAATGATATCAGGCTCCTGTTTGCAGAACACACACAGTTCTTAATAAAAGATGATTCCAGGCCCCCCAAAAAGCATACAGTGTAAAAAGCCAATCTATTACAACAGATTAAGAGGAACAAAAAGGGGAAACAAGCAGGTAATAAACAGATATAACAGCTGGCCCTCAGTAGAAATCACAGTTCTCCACTCATTTAGCTACTATCAGGCTGGGAAGTTTGAGAAGGAGCATGAGGCATCACCCATCTCAGCACAATTCAGAGGTCTAAAGATGTTTCCGATTCACCAGCTGGAAAAGCAGCTTTCTTCTCCAGGTTTCTTTCTACCTTATCTTGTAGATGAATTTGCAGAAGCATATATTATCTTAATGGGATCTATGACCATTTTTTTGTTCAATGGCCAAACATTTGTTGAAATTGAAAAAGTATTTGTTCACTTTCTATTCATACCAGTCACAAAATAGGGAAACAACATCAGATGATCTAATCTGCTTCTAAATATGCCTGCCTGTACTTTAGAAAAACAGTCTCAGAAGTCTTGTGCTGCCAGGTCAGCTTCTAATATTCCTCTAAAAAGTATCTAAAGATACAGAGATTCTTATTTCATCTTTCAGTAAAAACATACTCTGTTTTAACTTTGAGCAATTTGACTTTTTTTTTTTGCCCTCAAATCTATCTAATAGTTCATTTTACTCATTTTTATACTTAAGGGTGTTTTTTGCCTTTAAACAAACAAACAAAAGTAAAAAAAAGAAAAAAAATCAACTCTTATGCAGCTATTTGCTTCCTGAACAAAAGCCATACCACATTGCTCATGGATAAAATAGTTCCACTATTTATATAATATAAAGCCTAATTTCTATCCTATGGCATAATTCTATTTCGATATTTTGCCATATCAGTACATAAGGTACAGTTAGTTTTATTACCCCCTACCCCTGTGCAGTGTTTTCCACTCTTCAATGTCATCTTGAGGTGAACCCTGAGTTCACCTTGGTTCCTCATCTTAATGGCAGAGCAGAGAATCAGTTCTCGTCATCACTGGTAGAACTTGGAGTGATATTTGATTCAATCCACAAAATATCCCAAAACAGCTGGAGAAAAGTTAATTAATTAGTTGAGGTCACTTTTCTTAGATGTCCACTTGGAACATGAGTTAAATGATGTATTTTAGATGAGGGGTATCATATGTCCTGACCTTAAGAAGATTGTTTCTGTGTTGACAGGTTGTCTACACATTTTTCTCTGAAGACGCTTGTGTTTGTCCCAGTGAGGTATCACCCAAGTCTAATTCAATATAATGATTCTTATGCTCTTTTAATTTTTTATTATATCTAGTAAGCAATAAGTTTCCTATTGCTCATGTTACTTGGAGCAAGTCTTGCTTGGTTGACTGGTTGAAAACATAACATTGTAGCTTATATAGAGAGAGGTGAAATGTGTGGGTAGAAAGCAAATTCTCTGGAGTGAAAAATATCAGTAGGAGAAGAACTACTGAAAGCATGGAGCAAAATTTGCTTCCTTTCTGGCATTCTTCTGAGGTAGAGGGGGTAAATGCACATTAGCTCCACCAGGTACAGCAGCTGCTGCTGCTGCTTAGGAAGAGCTGCTAGTGAGCAGTAGCACCAGGAGGTTTCCCACTTTTCAACAAATTGTGGGGATGTGACAAGCTGGAGAGTTTGCAAAAGCAGAAGAATGGTGAGAGAGAAGTCAAAAATTTTCATCAAGACTACAGATGAAAGTATAATCCTAAATAGGTAATGCTTGAGAATATATAATAAACCATATTCCCTTTTTACTTTTCAAATCAGTCAGACCTATTATTTTTCGCCATCCTCATGATCATCTGTTTTTATTTCTAACTTTCAAGAACTAGTACTCAAATATTAAAAGGAAATTTAATCATGGCTGTGCTCAGCCCTGTCTATGACAACTGTCTAACCCAGGAGCCAAGGCATCTTCTTAAGCTGAGACCAACTGTAAACCTGAGGCTCTCATCCTCCAAGTAAATGCTCCAGTGTAAAAGCCAGGCAACAGCACCACCACCAGTCTGCAAGTTTTGGGTAGAGCTGAATGATGCTAGTGCATACTCAGCCTGCTAAAGCATCCCTGCAAAGGGAACCCCAAGCACTCATTTCTAAATTCTAATTGGCATTATGTGTAGAAGTGCAACAAAATGTACTGCCTAGGTAAGCAAGCTGTACCTGTGCATATGCACAGTAACACCACTTCTGTGACTTAAGCTAACTTTCTGGCAAAATTTTAGTTGCCTCTCTGCTCACAGCTTTGCAGCAACATAAACAGCTTGAGCAGAGCTGTCTTGGACGATTTTCTCTGTCTTATGCCTGTCTTCAACATTTGGGCCAAGTGCAAATTTGGGGGGTCTTAGAGTTTTGGAAAACCTTTAAATACCATTCCAAACCTGAAGAACAGACCTCTTAGTCTCAGGTATTTAATCCTTATTCATTTACCATGAAGAATCTGGACATTATAAAAGCAAATCTCATAAGAAACCATCAATACTAAAATTTCTAGTGACCTTTACCTCCATTAATAGAATTTTATGGGTAAAACTGTATCAGTATATTACACGTTGATGTGCTGCCAGTAGGGGTCTGACCACATGGGAAGAGATGGACTTTGTAGCAGAATGGTTAAAGCATAGCTAAAGTATTCATACAGAGGAAAAAAAGATCATTATGCAGGCACAATAGCTTTTTTATTATTATTGCCATTTAAATCAACTTAATTTTACTGACAGTGTATCTTCTTTCTGGTACATCCATAACACTTCATATTCTAACGTAGGATATTTACGCTAGTGATGCCAAGTCATATTTAAGAAGCCAAACAGATATTGCAGCATGAAGAGGAGTAACAATTAAATAGAGATCTTTAAGAATTTCAGATTAGGTATTTAGTCTGCACACGGTTCTATGAACACTGTAACATGCATGTCTGCCACCCCTGGAAGCAAGGTGCTGAAATATTTAATTTCAGAGCCAGCAGAGCTACACAGGAGTCTTGAAGGAGCTATGAAAGGCACTGCATGTCTGGTTCATTTAAAATTAGCTGATCTTTCCTCTGGTTAAATATTATATATAACCCTTTTCAGCTCTGAAAAAAAATGGCCCAGGAAAATAATTCCCCAGCTGGGTTTTGCTGATAACTAGGAGCACTAGGAGAAAACTGTAACTGCATCTCCAGGAATTCCTGACTACTAGCCAAAGCAGCACACTGTATTATGTGACTGTAACCAGATTCCTTTTAATAATATTGTAATTCATGCATGAAGACACTTTCACATATGTTTCAGGGCTAAGCTTACTCAAAATGCAAGATATCTATTTCACAACTTTCAGATATTTGATATGAATCTAGAGAAGTACATAATTTTCAGTTTAAGCCATCAAGAGGGAAGATAGTCAAAGCTGATGAAAGCAAGTAGAAATTATATTACATCCACCTAAATGTTGTTTAACTAAAAATTAGAATGTTGTAAGTTGCGGCTAGGAGAAGGGTGTTATTTACTATAAGTGTAAAGCAAAAAGGGATGGAGAAATAGCTTGATCACGTCACAGAAAAGTCTGGAAAAAAAAAAAGTAACATTCATGAAAAAAGTCCACATATTCATATAAAGTAGGATCATATAAAAATTTATGCTTGTAAGGACCTCTGGGCTAACTGTAAATTTTGATCAAGTTCAGAGTCTTATTTAGCAAAATCAATAACATCAAGACTGATTGCACCTCCACACAGAAAGGCAACCACCTCATATCCCCAAACCATGCTTTAGGAGAAATCTCTTATACAACTTCTGAAACTTCTGGTAGATAAATTAAATTTGGAAATCTTTTGCTTTCTAAACTTTGGCTTGCTAATGAAAACAAGTATTTTGGAGCTTGTATTCCTCTATTCTGTATTAAGAACAGTGGATGACAAATAAAAGTATTTGAGAAAATCACAGGTCAAGATTAAACAAACAAACAAACAATTTTGTTGGATAAAATATTTACTGCTGACCATGTGCTTGGAACTAACTTTCCCTTGATACCATGATCTTAAAAAATCACATGCATGTTGCCACAAAAGCAATTACCATTCTATAAAAAACTATTTTTTTCTGTCTTCTGGCTAATGACTTAGAACTCATCACATTTTATAATCACTTTAATGAGAAAGATCATGCTTACAGGACATGTAACACCTACCCACACTAAAGATAAATACAGAAGAGAGTTACCTACCCCCATTTTTCATCAATACTTTATAACTCATCTATTATATTTTCCTTCCCTTTGAACTAGTTTCTCTTTCAAAACTATTCTCTGAGTGTTTAATTAGCAACCAGGTGAATTTAATTAATTAGCTAGTTAGATGTAAGCGAGGAAGGGATGCTGGAGAAAGAGATTCAACTACTGTTTCACTTTCAAAGGAACAAAAAATACCTCTTCCAAATCTTTAAAAAGCCTCTTTTCTCCTTTCTTTAGAATTATGTGCACTACTGAAGTTAACTTTTCCATTAGAAAACCTATATTTGTGTTTCTTTGCCATCTGAACATCTGAATCCCTTGTCCTAAAGTTTAGACAGTAGTCTACTAGATTTCATCTGAAAGAATTTTTTTTCACTCCCCAATTCATGTATGATATTGGGGAGTGATGAGAAAACAAATGTTTCTTTAGATATGTCATTTCTCTTCTTGATGTATTTTCTTCTCCAAATGACATCTTACCATCCCCTAACATGAATGAGCTTTGCATTTTATGCACCATTTGTAAAAAGAAAAGAAAATACTGTGGAGTTGGTGACGCACCTTGAAATTCATTTAATTTTTTTTGCAAGCAGTACTCTGTTCTTCTGCACATTTGATTGCACTGAAGGGCCGTCAGGACTCCTGCAGCACAGACTGCATGCAGCAGAGGAATAGCTGACAGTTATCCTGAGATAACAGGATAAGGCAATTATCCTGAGATAACATTTTTTCACCTAGACCAGAAAACAGAACCCTGGACAAATGATATTCTGACTGTTCATCACAAAGTAGCATTCTACAATGGACACAGTTTCTTGTTTTGCTTTGTTTTGTTTTCTACTCTGAAACTCCTAAATTACAAGAAAACATTTATGTGAGGAAACACTTCTATAATGAAAAGCTATCCAAAGACTATAAGTGATTCTACTTATAACTGAAATTCTCTCAACCAACTTGTGGTTCCAGTTCAGATAAGCCTGGAATTGAGAATACCTTTGTTATTCTTTACAGCTACTCAATCTATAAATACTGTTTTATGTGCTAGTGATTTTTCTCCTGGTTCTACCTGTGTAGATTCTGACGAATCTCAGTCTTCTCCACTTTTGTTTCTCTTCTGTATATTCTTCATATCTGAATCATCTTATTTAATTCACCAACAGATGAAGAACAGAACTCCTATAAGAGTCCTGACTCTTAGAATGATGAAGGATGCATTTGCTGAGACAATTTTGTCTTGATGCCAAATTTATGCTTCTGTAAATATAAGCATATTTTTTGCACTGTTATCTCATGTGAAAATATATTCTACCATTCCTTTCCCTGTTTTTCTACTAAAGAATCCACAACATTTGTTAATATCTAAGAATGAGAAGAGGGAGTAGGGTATGTCAGCATATGCCACAGTTCTTAAAAGCATTTCTATCTTATCTTACCTTGCATGTACTCTGGGACAGATCATTTGCTCACTCAACTTTCTGGGTTGTTCTCTGCAACAGAAGAACAATATTCTCATTCCTGATAAACTACTCTGAGAGCTCTAAGGGACTATTCTGTCTTAATACCAAATGTTGTTATTTTTCTTCTGCTGCATATATTTTTAAAGTGACTGCTCTTTTTCACAAGATAAGAAAGTATTAAAATTCAATACATTTGACTGCAGATGTGCTGCTTCAGAGTTACTTTTTCTGGATTTATTCCTCTTTCCTGCCCAATACTTCATCCAGGGGGTGCAGTGTAGCCTTAGAAATGATGTCACGAGAAAGAGGAATCACCCAATACACTAATCAAACAGAGTCACCAGACCCTATGATGAGGGTTCTTTTGTTTGTTTGTTTGTTGTTAGAGAATACAGAGCCTGATTTCTCTAAAAAAATAGTATGCATCTATTTGTTTTATCAGAATTACACCACAATTATACTTTTGGAAAGCAGAATTTGATGATAGAAATATAACTCCCAATAGGTAAGAGTAGACTAGAATGATAAAGGGATTTAGATTTGTGACCTCTCACAAGAACAAGAATTTGCATGCCTTTGTGGATCTGACCTTTGCAGACCTGACCCAACTGACATTAGGCTGCACACATGGGGTTGCATTCCTCTACCTTCCACTTATAACATCCTATGTAAAAATCAGGCACATTTTCAATTCATCTGTGGAGGGAGTGAAGGTATGGCATCAGTTCAAAGCCATTTCTAGTAAATAGGCAGCACAATATACAGCCTGAAGGGGTAAGTAAAACTGCACTTATGTAACAGCTGCCTCAGTTTAATGTCTGCTGCTTTTTACAACCTGAGCACTGTTTCTGGCTTGTGTTGGTGTATATATATGCCCTCCAAGAGGCTGCGGTGGATTGTTAGTTTGCTGTGACACTTGGTCTCTTACGTCACCTCCACAACTGGAATGTATAGAGCTCTGCTTAGGGAAGGATGAAGCGCGGATCAAGAGCCTGTGGGTGAGGATTAAAGGGCTGGCCAACAAGGGCGATGCTGTTGTTGGAGTATACTAGAGGCCTCCTTCCCAGGAAGAGGAAGTGGAGGAGGCCTTCTACAGGCAGCTGCAAGAAGCCTCCGGATCACAGGTGCTGATCTTTATGGGGGACTTCATCCTGATGTTTGCTGGGATAATCACACATCCAGGAACAGTCCAGGAGGTTCCTGCAGAACACTGCCGATAACTTCTTGATGCAGATGGTAGATAGGCCAACAAGGGGAGGGGCGCTGCTAGACCTGATACTAACAAACAGAAATGTGGGAAATCTGAGGGTTGGCTGCAGTGATCACAAGATGTTGGAATTCACAATCTTGCATGGAGGAAGTTGGGCGAGAAGTAGGAATGCAGCCCTGGACTTCAAGAGTCAACTTTGACCTCTTCAGGGAGCTCCTTGGAGCAGTCCCCAGTGTCAGGATCCTAGAAGGAAAGAGGGTCCAGGAGAGCTGGCTAATATTCAAACACTTTCTCCAAGCTTAGGGTCGGTGCATTCCCACAAGAAAGAAGTTGAGTAAGGGGGACAGGAGACCTATAGGGATGGGCAAGGAGCTGTTGAGTAAACTTAATGAGAAAAAGAGAGCATACATAATGTGGAAGAAGGGCCAGATGACATGGGAAGAATATGGCAACATCGTTAGAGAATGCAGGGATGCAGCCAGGAAGGCCAAGGCCCATTTGGATTTAGAGTTAGCAAGGGATGTCAGAGACAACAGCAAGGGCTTCTATAAATATGTCAACAGCAAGAGGAAGACTAGGGAAAATGCTAGTCTGCTGCTGCATGGGGAGGATGCCTTGGTGATGGAGGATGCAGAGAAGGCAGAGTTACTAAATGTGTTCTTTACTTCTGTCTTTACTACTAAGGCTGGTCCCCATGAACTACAGAGCCTGGATAAACAAGCAGTAACTAGGAGAGAAAAAGGCTTTCTGCTGGTCGAGAAGGATTGTATTAGGGATTATTTAGACAAACTGGCCACCCATAAATCTACAGGCCCTGATGGAATGCGCTCAAGAGTGCTGAAGGAACTGGCAGGGGTCGTTACTCAGCCGCTCTCCATCATCTTTGAGAGGTCATGAAGAGCAAGGGAGGTGCCAGAGCACTGGAAGAAAGCCATCATCATTGCAGTCTTCAAAAAGAGCAAGAGGGAGGAGCCAGGAAAATACAGGCCCGTCAGCCTCCCCTCCGTCCCTGGAAAGGTGACGGACTATCTCTAGGCATGTCAAGGAAAAGAAGGTAATCAAGAGTAGTCAGCATGGATTCACCAAGGGGAAGTCATTTTTAACAAATTTGGTAGCCGTCTATGATGGGATGACTGGATGGATGGATGATGGGAAAGCAAGGCTTTTGACACAGTCTCCTACAGTCTCCTCATGGGGAAGCTCTGAAAGTGTGGATTGGACAAGTGGACAGTGAGGTAGATTGAGAACTGGCTGGATGGCAGAGCTCAGAGAGTGGTTGTAAATGGGGCCAAGTTTAGTTGGAGGCCTGTGGCCAGTGGTGTCCCACAGGGGTCAGTACTGGGCCCAGTGTTGTTTACTTTTTCATCAGTGACTTTAACGAGGGCACAGAGGGCACCCTGAGCAAGTTTGTGGATGATAGCAAGCTGAGTGGAGTTGCCAACACTCCTGAGGGCTGTGCTGCCATTCAGAGGGACCAAGACAGGTTGAAGAGAAGGGCAGGGAGGAACCTCATGAGGTTCAACAAAGACAAGTGCAGGATCCTGCACCTGGAGAAGAATAATTTCAGGTACCAGTACAGATTAGGGGTTGACCCTTGACCCCTAGGGAGTCTAGCAAGGGGTTGACCCCTATATTCACACTGAATTAGTAGAAGCGACTTGTTGAGCAGGAGTAGAATACAGCTGAAGATGCTAGAGAACCTATTAATTGTGATGGCTTAATCATGTTGAGAAGGTTTCTCAGACAATTGTTCTAAAGAATAAGAAAAATCTAATTAGCAGGACATTTAGACCAAAATAGATGGCCCTTGTCTTCATCTTGTACTGTAAATCAAAGTGCTTTACTTGGGCTTGTTGGCTGTCACCCACAATTATCTCATGTTATAGGGCAGATGTACAGTACAGTTCAGTACTTGCCAGTCCAGAGTGTGCATAATTATATGTTGTGAATTTTCAGCCCACATTTGAATCAGAGTTCTCTCCTTGCCAGGTAACATTTTAAAAAATATTAAAACATAAATTGTATTTAACCTTATTATTTTTCTCCTCCAAAGGGTTTGCAATTAGATTTTTAGAATACATACAGTTCCCTTTTTTATATATGGACTTTAAAAGGCAAGGGACAGATAATCTTAAAGGTTACTCAAGCTAAATTCCAGTTCTTCCAGGACATTTGGAAATATGCAGTACTTGAATAACCTGACCCTCCTGGCATTTGAGGACTGTGGAGAATGAGAGATTTACACGTTATCTACAGCTTAATAAATTATATCAAAGCATTCAAACACTGGTAAATGCATGCACTCTCAGCTTGCTCTAAATACAAGGTAATTTGATTTACTTTAAACCTCTGTGTAAGATACAGTAACTTGATTGCAAGGCTGGTAAAAAAAGGTAAAGGTGAAAAAAAAGATGTAACCCACTGAAGGTGTAGCCTAGGATCTTTCATGTATTTTGTGCTTTGTCTTTTGTCAGGGCAAACCTCTTTCAGAAAAACAAACAATGTATTTAAATCATAATATGATGTTTTCTAAAGAAGTTTGGTCTGGTAGGAAGAGGTTCTCAGCTCTTTGCACAAGGTGCCCTTGGGATCACCCCCAGGACTGAAGTGATGTGACATGAGCCTCCCAAAAACATGAGTCCTAAGGAACTCATTGTACATGCTGAGATTGAAATTTTACCACTGGAAATGAAGAGTTGATGTTGTGTACAGAAGGTTGGAATAGGAAACTCAGACAAGAAAAGAGGATATGGTAATTTCCATGTTTCATCTCTTGAGAGCTTGTCAAAAGAAAAATATTCAGAGCCCACATGCAGATGCTCTCATCATTTTAGAAATTGTGCATAACCATAGAGAAGAAGGATTAGCACAACTGAAATAAACAGACCTTTTCATAGCTCTTCCAAAGATAGAGCAGGAGAGAGAAGAATGTATTTCCTAATTAGAAAAAAAAATTATAAAAATTATTAGCCTGGAAAAGTTCAAGAGTGAAAGCAGAGTACACTGACTTTCTACTGAACTTTTTAAAAGAATCAGAAAGAAGGGAGGCACTGTAATTGATATGCTCAAAGATTACAAAAGTGTGATTTTTCATCTCTTAAGGGAGAACAGGATTTTTTCTGCATCTAGGAGCAGCATTCATGCCAGTGTCAATACTGAGTAGGCCAGATGTTCTAGGCCTCTGATCATCCTTGTAGCCCTGTGCCCTCTCTCCAGCAGCTCCACATCCCTCTTGTACTGGGGAGCCCAGAACTGGACACAGTCTCCAGATGTGGCCTTACCAGGACTGAGAAAAGGGGGACGATCACCTCCCTCAACCTGCTGGAGACACTCTTCCACCCCAGGATCCCATTGGCCTTCTTGGCCACGAGGGCATACTGCTGCCTCCCGGGCAACTTGTCTTCCAGCATAACGCCCAGGTCCCTCTCTACAGAGCAAAATCATTTATTTTTCAATTCTTTTTCAGACAAAGGAAGATTTTTTTTGACTTCTCTGTTTGGCTGACATTTGTGTAGTATTTTGATGAAAGAGACATATCCAAGGGTATGTATGGTATCCCCTATATGTTACAACCAGTTGTGAACCTATTAATTTAGTTTATACTACCTTAATACTTTCAGCAGTAGACAGCTCTATACTGCATCCTAGATTAACTTTCACTATTAAAATGCATGTTTATGCTTTCAAAAATAATTCCATATGTTCTTTATTCCTCTGTTTGGTTGGGAGAATTTTGGATCAGTTACAACAGAAGCAGTCAAATGCTGGCTTCTGACCTTTCTGTTACATGGAAGGATAGTGGAAGGAGGGATTTCAGCACAGTCTACTCACTTCACCATCACTGAATCACTTTGGATCTGACTACACATCTTAGCCTGCCTTGCCTGCAGCAGAGCAATGAGACCCCTTCCCAGGGACCTCTGGCATCTAGTGCTTGCAAGCAGTGTGTGAAGATGCTGAATTCCTTGGATTTCCAGGTTATGTAATGTATGTATTTTGCTTTCAGTGGTGTGAAGTCCTTGGTTTATGGTTCATGAAGACAGAAGAGGGATACCCCATAGAACTATTGATATACATTCCTTTAAAGTAGTCTCTGAAGGGGAATTGCTGTGTAATATTATATATAAGATTTTCCAAAGCAGGCAGGTATCCCTACACCCAGGTTGACATTCAGAAAATTTTCAAAAGATTGCATTCATTTAACCCCAGCAGAAG
The DNA here is from genome assembly GCF_003342845.1 of Nothoprocta perdicaria. Lineage (NCBI taxonomy): Eukaryota > Metazoa > Chordata > Aves > Tinamiformes > Tinamidae > Nothoprocta > Nothoprocta perdicaria. The sequence goes on from NW_020455316.1 coordinate 1,360,951, forward strand.
CAGGCTTCCTTACCATCTTTGTAAACCTAGGCGCTATTTCACACTTATTTTAATGAATTGTATGATTCTATCTTTATTAAACATTTAAAAAGTCCTCATCATTTTCTTTAGCACCATAGATAATTATAAAGCAAAAGCTTGTTTTGGGAGTATTAAATTTGCTTGACTACATTCATGAAGGCCAATTTTCTTTAAAATTCGTACTTTGAGGCTTTTTCAACCTTTGAAATCCATGAATCTTTGAAATCCAAGACAAAAACCAATTGCATATGCTGTAGATCATAGACCATTAAATTTCACCCAATAACACTTGTCTTCTGACTTTTATTGAGTTATGCTTGACTGAAACATGTTTTCTGGAAAGACATCTAAGCCTTAAGATGAGAACGTGGAGAATCTACAACTTCATTTTGTAGTAAGTTCCAGTGACTAATGTATATCCCTTTTAGGAATATTTTTAGCAATTTGTTTTCTTCATATATTTGTTTTCAACTCTCAGATTATAACTTCCTGAAATATCATGTTTAGAATTCAGGTCTCGGTCTTTTTTACTTGTTTTCAGTGTGCTTCTGAATGCCATCATGTGACTTGTAAGTTAATTGTTCCCTGAGCGTCTTTTTAATTAGTCAGTCTGATTAAAGTCTTCAGGTCTTTCCTTGCAGATGATATTTTTTTTCCCACAACCATTTCTGTGACTTTTTTCCTACATGCTTTCCAGTTTCTTGCTTCATCTAGAAAATCTGGGGACTGGGGTAGTATGCAAGACAATAACATTAAGCTATATAAAGGACTGAAGGCTTTTGCTTTAATTTTCATTATTACTTTCCTGATTTCACATGCAGGATCTTCCAAGACAATTTTGGCATAATATTATGAAGAGCTCAAGAAAAGATTTTTCAAAAATGTTTTTTCCTCAGGTTAGCTACTTAAGTCCATACCCACTAGTATAATCTGCTTTCAACTAAGATAATTTTGGCATGATCTCTGTGTTCTAGAATTCTATATTTAACATGTTCTTATGAACATTTTGACTTATATGATTGCTTCTTTTCCAGAATTGCTTCTTTGCCTGACAGACTGCATGGTGTGACTGTCTCCTTTCTGGTAGTGATTTCAGACATTTTCAGAAATTTAAATACTCCTAAATATTCCTGAACATTTATTAATGATTCTTCATTTTTATGCAGTTAGATACATTCTAAATAGAGAAGGCATGTTTTGGTGCATTAAGGTTATTTTGTTAACAAAAATGTACCGAGGCAAACAATTTCACTTAGTGTTGTGGTACTTAAAGCTACCCAGTCAGCAGTATAGAGACAGGAAGATATATGGGTAGGATATATGTATGGAGATAGAAAGTAGTCAGGGATCTAACTAGTGGTTTTTAATACTATCCAAGCTTCATCTGTCATCTGTTCTGAACTTTACAAGCTTTGCAATTAGAGAAATTGTTTCTCAAGGAAATCTCAATGAACTATGAGCAAGTCCTCTTCCTTCACTGAAAGGAAACGTAAGTTGGCCCTAGACCAAAAAGCTAGCTCAGAGAAGCAGGCTGAAGCTCTCAGCGTCCCTGAGCTTGCATGACAGAGACCTGTGACTGCCTGTCCTCAGAAGCAGTTCTGTCCAAATCACCATTCAGGCTCAGAAAGGAAGACTGCAAATGAAAGTTGTAGCTGCATACCTTCTTTCCAAAGGAGGGCTAAGGAACCAATACACACACAAAGTTCTATAATAAGTACTATTTTATGCTTGTAATTCATTATTCTAGCTCAAAATTGATGGTAGGCCTATCTGGGGAATACCCTGAATCTCTCAGAGGGGAATTCATGAGGCATGAGGCCCAGCCAGATGAGAGATTTTGAATAACTGAGAAAAAAGTTAACAAGTTCACAAGTAAAGGGAAAACTATGCTTGAAACCCACTGCCATTCACCTCTTATATAAGCAAGTCTATCATCAGAGCTTCTTCATTGTCAAAACTAGACTAAAATTGAAACATTTTATGGAAGTAGTCTTACCTTATTCCCCTTCTTCAGAAAAACGGTCAGCAGTACCATGAAACACCAGCTGATTGTTTTCCAGCTCCCTCCATCCATGCTTTTCCAGGTTTGACAGGCAGTATGCCATGAGCGCCCCTGCCATAATGGACTACCACAAAGCTCCAAGAGTCAAAATTCTTCCTCACCTGCAGTTAACCGTTCTTCTCTGAGGTCAAAGTATATTTGCTTTACGGTTAGACCAGCTTTCACAAAATCATTGGGATATTTTCTCCTCATAGGACGATACATATGCCTTTACCCGTGCCTTACTTTTTTGAGTATTTCTAAACTTACTTAGTTTTTTAGATGGACACAAAATACCATGTCAGAAAGATGACAAACATTTTAAAGCAAACTATACTTTCATTGCTTCCCTTCAGCCCTAAGCTTCAATTTTAGTGAGAGACTTGTGACACCATAGCTATATAAATATCAGGAAAAAAATTTTGACCCTTGTCCTTCCTCATAAATTTATTAAAAGCCAAAAAGCTTTTTTTTTTTTTTTTCCCACCTTTCTTTCCCTTTGAAGATACTCCAGGAAAAAAAGAAAGTTTCCTTAGATCAATGGTTCAATATACTTTTAAATTAACATTTTATTTCCATGTCAGCCTAAAGGAAGTAAGGATGTAACAGTCAGGAGCTGATTTTAATAAATTAATAATATTGATTCTATCCTGTTTAAGCTTCTGCATATGCTACTTAGAGCAGCGTAAGCAGAGGTTAAGAGAGTCTTCAAAGAAACTCTTCAAAAACAGAATGGATTTAAATTTAACAGTGAGAAACTTTGTATTTACACCATGGCAGATAAAAGAAATGCTATCTGTATCATGAAAGCTTTAAAAAACACTGAGCCTAGAATAAATAAAAAGCATTACAGGGAAATGCTCAGCTACTAGTCTGGAATTTGCAATACGATCACAACAATCAAAGGAGAAATCCATTTAGATTGGTTTAGTGCTGTATCTCTGGCCATTCCACCCTCACTTAGAAATAAGTATGGTTGAGAAATCCTGGGGTTCCTGTCCTCTGTGAGAATATCTTTTGTGAGAATATCTACTACTCCCTAAGGGCAGAGGTTTCAGATTTTCAAGGCAGGGAAGGGGAGGAAGAATTTACTTAATGAGTTAACTTTTCTTTTTCTTCCATCATCTGCTTCCATGCAGAAAATCTTTTAAGAAGTGAAAGTGGGGAAAAAAAATCTTGTGTGTGCAATCTCAGCTGGCACAATAATGGGAGAAGTTTCCTTGTCCTTAAAAATGACAATGGATATCACAAAATATATAATGCCTGAGTAGTGTTAGCTGACAATACAGGAATAGAAAGATCTGGCTTCTAGGGTGAAGGGTGGCAAAGTTCAGAGCTCATTCAGGAGCTAACCTGCAGCCTGTCCAGGGCTTCTAGCACTGATGAGTCTGGATTACAATTTCCCATTTCCTTTGGGCCTTTCTTCAAATCCTTTTCTCCCTAGAACAGACAGAACATCAGAGCTATTAGTTTCTTGACTGAACAACAATATCTCCATCCATACTTATCTGTATGGCCTGCATACTGACTCCTTTTAACATGGTATTAACATTGAAGCATTGAAGTTAGAATCAAGCAAAAAATCTCTTTTTTTTTTTTTTTTTTTTTTTTACCCACAACCATTGTAACAAGGATAGCTTTTTTTATTGTATTCTATAGCTGCTTTCAGAAGTAAGCAAAATTGTTTCAGCATTAATAGGCAGTTGGGTTGGAGACCTTTTTTATATAGCTGTGAGGAAAAGCTAAAATTAAAATCTCACAATGGCAGAAACACTCAGGGAAGGGGAAATCTTTTACTGCTCAACAGTGACACCTCTTGATATTCAGTAGGATGTTACTGGTAACCTTCAAAGATAATTTAATGTTTCTGCAGGACAGAGCTCTACAGTCAGTACAGTGTTTCCCAAAGGAGATGTTTTTCTTTTGGGTTTTATTCAGGAAAAAAAAAAAAAAAAAAACTGTTCAGCATCTAAGGTATTGTTCCAATATAAGAAGCTCAGGAAATGAAAAAGTTTATAGGGGAACAGCTCAGAAAAACAAATCTGTATCCTCAGAAAATGCCAGGATTTTGATATATGCTTTTGTCATGAAATTGAAAAGTGGAAAGTTTGAAAATTGCCACAAAAGGAAAAGTAGTAAAGAAAAAGCATTTTATCAATTTTGAGCTTTTCTTCTGAAATGCTAATATTTTGGACATGAATGTTGAAATTGATATGTCCCCTGATTTTTTTTTTTTTTTTTGATTCACTGAAACTCTGCTTTTTGACAAACTTTTTGTTATCAAACTTCATGCATACATTGTTTCTACAAAGAACTATTCCCAAATGTCAGTAAGGGATCTGGCTATTTGTATATTCAGTTAAATAGAACTTCTAACAGCAGTAATTCTATTTATTAGCTCTTGAAAATACAACAGCAAATAAGAATTCAGTTTAACAAAAATGAAAAAGAACTAAAATAACTAAAAGGAAAATAACCCTTTGACAAGTATTCCTCTTCTTCGGTAAGGATATGGAATATGGCCTGCCTTTCTGGTAGCTGGGTTAGTTGACTATGAGGCTATATTTGGGACCCAGCCATGAAGAGTTTAAATAATCATGTTTTCTAGGCCAAATTCTGAGTGCTACAACGAGAAATTTTGGCTCGCATCTATCTCTATAACAGATGTTGATTGGCCAGCTGAAATTTGTTCATGCGTTTTATGAGTAAGTGGACCTTTTTGCCAAATCAACAGAAGCATTTGTGAGAAATTCAAATACATACATTTCTGCTGGAGCTTTAGCTATAGTCTGCTTATGGTACGAATTCGTTAGTGAAATAGCTGTGGATGAGCTGAAAATAGCTTGGCATTTAAGTATCCTCTACTGGCACCAATTAGCATTATGGAATAACAAGATCTATGACGAAATTCTCTGGGGACTGTAGTATAGATGGCAAATATGTGAACAAAGAGTTAAATCCAACTTACTTAATAAATCCTCAAGACACTGGAACGTCTTAATTGTGAAGGGGCTTAATAATTGAGTGCCAATAATAGATTGTAAATTGGAAACTTTACTTCAAAAACAGCAAAAGCTGCACAGAGAATATAACACAGTAAAAGAAAAAGAGCTAACCTACAGGGAAGAAAATTTGAAAGCTGTAGGGAAGATTTAGGAGCAGCAGTGGTGTTAAGGGCGCATTTTTACACACGCCGTTATGTTTCATGTGGAACCTTAAGCAGTGCCTACCAATAAAATGTTGATACTTCATTATTTGCAAGAAATCATTGTTATCTTTGTCTAGAAATAGAGTAATACTTGATGCTAAAAATCTGGGATTCGCATCCTGCCTGAATACCCATAACAAAACCCTGCTGTCCAGGCTTTGCAATGTTTTTTAAAAGTAAGGTAACGTGAGAAAAAGTATGTCAGACATGGACAAAACAAATCCCAGAGCTGAGCTACATGAGTGAAAATGCTTTTTATTTCTGGGCAGTGAAGTTCACCATTTTAATGATGATGGGGTTGTTCGCTGAAATATTTAGAGAAAGGCTTTTTGGAAAATGTTTTGGCTTCAGCCTCTAGTTGTATACGCATGGGAAAATCTGAGTAGAGCCAGGAATACTTTCATGTTGATTTTTGGAAACACACTGTAGCACCCTACCTACTTTGCAGGGAGGGAGATGTTTTTAAGGAATTAAGATGATAGAATTATTTTATTTTGTGAGTTAAGTGCTTTTTATGGAAGTGGACAAATTCTTTTGCAGTTGAAATGGACACACTTTCATATAACCTGCACTTCCCTGAATAAAGATCTAGAGATTGCTCCTTTGATCATAAAAGGCTTTAAAAAAGAGAAATATTTAAGTTTACACTTATCTGTTTTCAGTCCGCATAGCTATATTTAGCTGTTTGAGCAGACTCCATTCAGTGAACGCACAGAGATGAAAACTCACACACACAGAGGAGAGAAAAATAAATTAGCCTAGCAAATAGAACACAACATGATACCTGAAATCAGATGGACACACAGAGACTAAACAATCCAATACTACTGGAAACCAAAAGTATCTAAAGGAAAGAACTCTTCATTAAGGAGTGTTATCCTTCTTCCTTTGTCATCTGTGGGCCTAAATGTCTGATAACAAGAGATTACTCTTATTAGATATGTACTTATATTTTAAATTAGTTACAAAAAATTAAACTCCTGGCTGTAAAGACATGCAATTGCCATTTCATTAATCAAAATATCACTTTAAACTTGCATGCAAAGATAGTTACATGTCAGCTTATTGGGGTCAATTTTATCCTTCTTAGCTTTAGATAACTAAAACTTAAAAATCTAGTCTAAGTAAGTTAGATATCTGGGCCATGCTTGCAATCAACAGAGAGATAAATAGACGGGCAGAAAGAACAGCACTTCTAGATGTATTTCCCCACACGTCATTTTGTTATTTGCCTTTGGATAGGTTAGCTCTTGATAATTCTCCCTATCTCTCTCCACTGACTATCACGGAAGCCTGAATAACTGAAATATATGTTTGTCTTCTAGATTGTTAAAGGGAGGTAAGAAGAATTTACAGCCTAAATATTGCATCTCCCTCTTTGTGTTTTGTAGCTTTGTATAATTAGACCCTTGTTCTTTGCCAAAGGCACAAATATACCATTATTTAAATTGCATAAGTAGGGGAGCCCAATCACAACATTCATTTTACCCCAACTAGCAGATACCTCTTGCTCATTCTTAAATAAAATCTGTGCATTCAGGCAGGATAAAATGAGACATGGGATTTCCTACTTTCTCTGGTTTCCATTGTTCTGGATTTATCATTCATAAGAATGATGCCAGTAATAGTATTTGGGCAAAAAGACAAGACATAATACCTCCTCTTCCTTCAAAATGAACAAAATACTTTTAGATAAAATTCAGTAAAGTCAGCTACTCATTCTGAAACTGAAAAAGTCCGTAACATATAATTATAAAAAGGACAGTTAAAAAATAATAATAATTTCACCTTCTTCTTGATTTTAGAGAGGCCTTGAAGTTATATAAGAACAATCACCCTGTTCCTCATGAACAAGAGATAAAATAATAATATTAATACATTTTCTTGAAATCTTGAAAGCTTTATAAATTGCCCATAGGGATTTATGAACCAAGGTCATTCTGTCTCTTTTCAGGCTTTTAATTATCTAGTTACAGCCTGATACACTAGTCTTACTAATTGGACACAGAAATCCATTATCAGTGAAGTTAGAAAAGGACCTGTGAAAGGGATATGGGAGACTGCTGTAAGTCAAAGATGAACAGAAGGAAAGTCAATCAACTGTACCCCTCCGAGCTGTGTGATTATAGGAAAAACAGAGCCTCGTTGAACAGAAGAATAAGTGGCCAGCAGGTAGTTGCACATGTCATTGACCTCTCCCTTTTAGATACTGCTGTGAAGAGAGCCAAATGAAGAATCACACCTGTGCTTAATTTCTTGGGGAAGGGTTGATTGTAAGTCTTAGCTTCATCATTGGGCTGATAGGTGTTGAGTATAGAGCCATTTGCTTCCGTTCCCATAAATATCAGAAGTTCTCACATCTTCCCTCACATCCCACAGAAGGAACTAATTGTCCTGTCTGTGGTTTGGCATTTGCATGGACATTTGATATATGTAATGCACACAGTGCATTCTCAAGGCCTGTCAATCTCTATTTAGCAGCATAAGAAATGAACAGATCTGTACTAACCCTTGACATTGATTTCTCACCCTTCTCATTTCCCAGAACTCTTGGACATTCTCCAAAGTTGTGCATGATCCTTCTTTCCTAAGTTATAGCTGTTTTCTGAGCAGCAGTTTTCTTCCATCTCAGATCTTCTGTTTTGACCTTGGATGGTCACGTTGTCCGTTCCTTACTCATTTTCTATTAACAAAAACCTGTTTGTTGCTTTTCTGCCATTCAAAGATTTTCTATATGTCTTCATGAGTCTACAGTTTATATGTCAAAATTTCTTTTCTACTCTTCTGTCCGTTGATTTCTTTTTCTGTCCCTAAGATTTTGGCTCGAATGAGAGCCATCCAGAGAGATATCCAAAACAATATATGATTTTTCTAAAACTGTATTTAACCCACTGTCGCAAGATGTTTCAAGATGAAAAATCTTACAGTCAGTGGCCCAATATTTTCTTTAAAGTAGAAAAATATTGTACACAACCTATTTCAGAAATACTTGGACTCTATTCATCAGAAAACATTACAAAAGCAAAGAAATCCCATAATGACGTTAATGAAAATGCAGAAATTACAGAATTGTTCAAGTTCCATGGAAAGCGAGGGTTTTGGAGCAGAAAAGAAATAATGTTTCAGTTCTCATTCTGCACCAATAGAAAAATATAATTATTTCATATGTCTGAAATTTATTTGGTTTTGTTTGTTTGTAAGACATGAAACACCAAACTCTGATCATTCTAAATGCAAAACATTGTATGGTGTTATATACAAAAGGAGTGATATTACCTTAGCACACTTGCAAAATGCTCTGAAAGGGAAATAACATTCCATTCACCTGCAAGCTCTTTTACACTTTCATTTAGCGAAATTAGATCTTTCTTCCTGTGTAAAGCTATTGTGTGATTTCATAGCACGTTAGAATTTGCATCCAATTATCTCCAGTTTCTTTCACTCCCATGCTGTCTTCTAACTTTAGTTATTAGCATTTTTCCCTACCATGACTGCAGCCCAAATCAACAAGCACTTTAAAAATAATGTAAGGCAAAATTCCAGAGCTGGAGACCACTGCCAATAGACAGTTTTCATGCAGACACTTTGTTTTGGAGGGTAAGAAAGTTTAAAGTTGTTGACATAGGACTGCTTCATAGTCAAAGCACTTCCAGCACATTTAATATTGGAATATTGTGTTGTGGAAATAGCCAGTATAGGCTGAGAAAGATCAGAGCTGGCACTGGTCTCTTTGTGAAGGATTTGGTGAAATTCTACTTTTTAGAAATGTGAAATCATCTCACCTCAGATATTCAGTCTTACAACAATTGAATTAGAGCAACTTTTGAAAACACAAAACTAATGTAGTGCAAGGAAAGAAAATTTTCTTTCTTTTTTCAGAAAGTTTTCTGATTTTTTTCTTTCCAGAAGCATAAGGCTATTTTACCTTTTACTAGACTCATATATGATTTCCTTTAAGTAGCAGTTAATAAATGAAATTATTTTCTGCAAAACTTACTCTTACTTACAATTACTTACATTACTTACTTTTACTTACTACTTACATTTTTTTCTTGTGTTATTTTTAAAGTCACAATGCTGCTTGTTTTCCCCTACCAGATAGGAAAGAAATACCCTTAGTCAGAATATTTTAATGTGATTTACTTCAGGACAAAACAACTGTGGCAAACTACTACTTAGAGAGTATGCAATCATCTCCCTCTCTTAGGTCTTGTTTCTATTAAAAGGGTCATTCATTGAATTAAAAACTCCTCTTAGCAGAGATGGATTTTGTACTAGAAAAAGTGATATTTTGCTGATACATTTTTATGTCAACTATCCAGGTAAAACTTGTGAAAAAAGTTGTAAATATAATTGGTTATACAGTTGGTTTTATCAGTCTGAAATTGTAACAGCCATAATGACAAAAAATGCTAACATATTTGTGAATTTGGTCTCCACTTTATGAAAATAAAATGGCTTACTCTTTAGCTGTTTACAGAGCTTTGAAATTGTGTGCATCAGAAGACAAATATACCAGATCCATGACAACTTGGTATCACAAGAAAAATTCATCTGATCACATATGAGTGTTTGCAATGATGTCGTTTATGTCTCAGTCTGTCACTGCCACCTCTGTGAAGAATAAGTTTACACTTAAAAATAAAAGACTCATAAAGTAAATATTTAATATGCACCTAATGAGGAGTGTTAACCTAGAATCCATCCATTCACATTCCACAATGTCTCAAGTTAACATAACAGAGTCCTACCTTTTATAACTGAATCAAATTAAAGGTTTCAATTTAACTTTTGTAATAGAACAAGACTTTTTTTCAGAATTTTTTTCTCCAAATAGCAGATAGTATAGCAAATATCTAGATAACTTTCTGGGTTTTTTTTTTTTCTTTATTATCACCTTTAACAAAAAGTTTTAAGGCTGATTTTTAAACTACTATCCTTCATCTGTTGTTTATTCATCCTACTTTGCGGGTGAAACCATAAAAATGGAGGAACGAAATGCCAGATATTAAAAGACTAAGTTTTGGCCAGTTGTTAATCTCTGTTTTATAAGAATTAAATTAATAACCTTAGAAAAATCCCAAATTAAAACCAAAAAAAAAGGCATTTTTATTCTGAATGCATGCTCTTCTCTCTGTTAAGCAGTCAGGTTTAGACATTCCTTGATTCCTCTCTACACTGTTTAGTCTGAACTGCAAAAGTATTTGAAACTGACTTCTTTTTTTACAGTATTTCAGTACTTCTAAGGTCTGCAAAGAAGGGGAAAATAGTTAGTAGGTTATTTTTAGTTTTGGCAAAGGTTGAGAGCACTTTTTACCATTCTGCTTTAAAAACAGAAATTCAGACTCAACAGCAGAATAGTGACAGTATCTTCCAGGCTGAGCCTTTCAGTTCCCAAGAGGAGACAATATTCTCCCTTTATTACAGTGGCCAGGAAGAATGAACAGAAGCTTCCAGTAATAAATATAGACACAGAGACGTCTGGTCCTTTACTGCCTCAGAAGCTATCAAGAAAATTTAATCAGGCATTTCTTTTCCAGTCAATCCACAGATTATTTTAATACTTTCACATTCTGTATTGAAATTCTGTCATCCTCGTCAGTGTTTTTGCCTGATGGCTGCATGCAGTCATTGCTAAACAATTTGTTAAAGTGTTATGTTTTTAGAGAGGTCTGTTCACTTACCATCTAATGCTAATGCCATTTTGCAGGGGTCATGAGGAAAACAACATATTCATGATGAGAAAAAAAAATCAAATGAATGGCAAGACATAATCATGTTCCTATCTCAGCCCCTCCAGCTCTCTATCCTCTTCTAGATGGAGAGAAAATAGCACACACCAACCAAAATTTTACCAGATGTAAAGCTTGTCTAGTGTTTTTTCCCCACACAAAATTATATAGTGCTTCTGCAGAAACTGTGTACAAGAGCTGAATGTAAATCAGAAAAAGATAGCATAGACTGTGAAGCTGAAAGGCACCCACCACTCCCTACAACCACCCTGGTATATGAGATGCTAGCTGACCCACTTTATAAATTCGTGAGAGTACTGTAGTATCTCAGGTATCTGTGCAAAATAGCAATGAATTTAAAGATGGCTACTGATCTCTCTATAATGTAACTGATAAAAGAGTTACTGAATGAATGTGATTATTATGGAAAATAATCTTTTCACATTTAGAGGTACAAAGATGAATTGTATTTTAAAATCAAAGATACTAAAATATCATAAAAATCAGATCTCACATTTTCAATGTATCTTTTAAGTATTGTGCAATTTTATAGTTTGAGTTTTTCTGCTCAAATCTGATGCATATGTATTAAAAACTCACATCTTTTTAAATTGGAATATAAATAGCAGCAGCACAGGGTAACATACTATGTAAACTTTTTATAGACTTCATTTTAGCTTGTACTTTCTGTCCCATCAACCTATTTCATTACTCTCTGGTTTATCATGAACTAGTCTTTATTTCTCTTAATTAGTCTTTTACACTAAATAGAATGTAAATTCAGGCTATCGGATGACCTTTTAGGCTTTTTTTCTACCCCTCATCACAAGCACAGTACAGCTATTTTAAAAATTATGCTAAAATAACCAGTAGACGTGTAATTTACATCTTAAACAACCCTTCTATGACCTTTTGGATATGTGGCTATTTATGGAGGCCAGAAGGAACAGTGTTAAAATTAAATTGTGTTTGGCTGATTGATCTTTTTACATTATGCACTCACTAGAATGGGGTTCCCATTGGGACCTAGGTGGAAAGGGATGTAATGAAAGTGGAAAGCACAGCCTTAGCTAATATATGTAATGCTGTTCTACATTTCTGGTAAGTAAGGTCTAACATAAACTCACACAAGTGCTACATAACTTTCCAGTGAGTCACTCACTGGTCTTTCAAAAGATTCATGAGTGTGAGTGATATGACTACTTTCTGCTGCTTTGACCAAATGACTATTGTGAAAGGCATTTAGGCTACTTTCTCACATTACTTATAAACAAAAAATTGCTTCTTCAGTTCATGGGAGAGATGTGAAAAGGAGTGAACTCTGTGCCATAACTTTTAGTGAAAAAGGAGTGAGCTCTGTGCCATGAGTTTTAGTGAAAACTGACTCCTTCTGAGAGATTTATTTTTCTCATTGAGGGCACATGCAACCTTCTTTTCAACTCCAGTTTCTGACAGACTCAGGACTTGTAAGAGCAGCAAATTACAGTTAAACATTCCCAATGCAAATCTGGTAACTTCAGAAGACTTGAAGAGGCCTTCGCCAGCCCAACAGTTTTTTGCACTGGCCTTTAAGGAATGTAAGGCGATGTTTTTGATGAACATAGGAATATTTGTCTATATTATGCACTGAAAATGAACGACACACTCAGGTCTAGTTTTCCTTTGGAGCTCAAGCAGCCTATTCCAAGATACAACATCAGACACATTCCCAATTTCCAATCAGGGCTTGGGATATTGCTTCACATTTACAACATGCACTTTTAGTAATTAAGTTAGGAAGGTCAAGTTTTTTTAGCCATCTAACTTATGTTCTTAGCCTGGTGCCTCAGGTGTCTAAGTCAGGAGGTTACCTGGGTCAAAATTAAAAGAAAAGATGGCCATTTCCATGGCCAGTCCCACCTGCTTACAGTGTCTCATCCTCTGTTAATATTCACAGTGCTTGCGCTGTGCAAGTGTATACCATACACAGAGCCTAGGCTGCTAAAGCTAACAGAATTGCAAACATTTGATACAATACCTGAAATAGCTCGGTACAGTCTAAAATGAAAGATTTTAATCCACATATTTTTAAGACATGACATAATTTATGAAAATGCCAGTGGATGGAGAAAAGTGTTCTCAGTTTTTTGCCTTTTTTTTTTTTTCCCAAGAAAGCAATTGTTCTCCTAGTCACGCTCACTCCAGGCATGTGTGTATATGAGATTGATCCAGTGATTTCTGATACATCACAGCAGGAGCAGTGATCCATATAACCAATTATTCCTGTACCTTTACTGACATGGTGAATCATGTAAGTTTTTTTCTTCAGATGATAATTTCATTGCTGCTTTAGATTTTGCATTTACTTCTTTATTGTCTCCCTTAACTGAACCTTGTGTGGCATGAATTCATTAATGTTAGGTAATGAGGTGGAGATTCTAGCTTATAAAGAGGAATTAACATAGAGAAAATTGCAACTATATTATAGTACTTCCATCTGTTTTACTCTAACAGAAAATTTACACATTCTCATTTCAATTAAGTGTGATGGTCAAAATAATCGTAAAATCTTTCATTCCTTCCTGGACATTCCAATAAATAAAGATATCATTATTTCCTTCAGACTCAATAGCACTTAAAGTTGCATAAAACATGTACTTCTAGACAAGTTTTATAACCTTGCTTTTGTCACCCTGTCTGATAAATATCATCTAAATAAAACAAATAGAACATAGTTTTGTCAGCTAGAGCTGAAGTAGTACACATTAACACAGAAATAGTGTTGTTTTGAGCAGTTTTTTTTCTTCCTACACTCTTCAAGATACTGCAAATTTTTTAGTCATATTCACTCTGAAAACTCAAACCTACTGAATCAAAAATGGATTTGGTGAGCCAACAAGAATTGCTGGTTTCAGCTATTTCAAAATGTTTTCATTTGAGTTTGACTGCTTACATTTGTTCCAATTTGCTCACATTTTGATTGGAAGAAAAAATTAGGAAGCCAGATGCCTTGCAAAACTGTCTAAAAGAAATGCTGTGATTTTTTTTTAAATGCTCTGGCATTCGAGTAATGTTTGAATTTGATGATTTCCTGCTTTGAAAAATATTCTTTCAACAAAGCAGGATTTTCCTTTAAAAATATTTCATAGAACAGTTCACTGTCAGGCTGAATTTAAAGCACAGAATTGAACTATACATTCTCAGTAATTTCCACCATCTTTTACAAATAAAAACAATGAGTTCTCACTGCTTCTAGCTTCACTTTTAATATACTACATTTTATGTTTCTTGCTTGCAGTTCCCAGAAGCGTTTCCAAACTTTTTGCTTATTTGGTTTTATAGTTTCCTTAGGCAGAACTTGCTCTCTGGTGAAAAGCAGAGTGTCAGTATGCTCACTGATTCCTGCAGCCAGTGGATTAGGACAATATACTACTTGGGGAACTCATTTTTTCTGGTAATTCTGAAAATTTTCCGGGGTTAGTTTAAAAATTGCAAACCATTTCATTATAATCAGCTATGGCTATACAATAAAGACCTTTCATTATATTGTAGATGAAGGTAAAGAAGGTATCTGTAACTTAAAGCTTTCTTTTTTTTTTTTTTTTTTTTGATCTTTCAATCTAACAAGGCTGTACTTGAAAAAAGTATATACTTTGCATTCTGTGAAAAAAGAAAATCCACATCACACAAGCCTTTGTGTTTTAACTAACGTATTAGTGAGGAGACCATTTTATTTCTAAGTGAGGATTTCATTTTATTTCTCTACTGCCCATGCAGATGCCTGAAAGCAGATGCTGAAACTAGAGTTTCAAAGTGAGTCGTGCCTAGTCATGGTCACAATGAGTAGCATCCCTAAAGAAATTGCCCATATAAAATAATTTTTCCCTGCTTCAGAGATATCAGAGCATCATTCATTCATGCTGGCATAGAATTCGAAGACTTTTAAATGGAAAAGCTGAGCAGCTGATAACTATGGATGGCCTTGCAAACCCTCATCAACTGCATTCTGGAGGACCAAAGCAAAAATGAGATTTCATTCAAGCTCAGACAAAACTAGCACAGCTTCAAGCCTCAGTCCTTTCCTGTAGCTATCAGGAAAAGCTTTTTCTTAATTTTAATGAGGTTGAAGCTTTTCAAAATATATGTTTGATGAATTTGAATGCAGTTGAATGGCAGACAGCAATTAGGAAGCATTTCCTCAGCAATAAGTTCTTACATACTGCTACAGAGTACTTATGCACAGGGCTTTTAGCTGTTTTGCTGACAGACAATCCATAAAGCAACTTCACTTTTCCAGACTACTCTGCATTTCTTCATGAAATACAAGATCAATGATCAATTAATAAGAATGTCAATGAAAAAACAACTCATTGCATTTTTGCTGGTTCTTGAACGGACTAACAATTACTCTTGAAGTAATGCAAAAACTCAGTTTCTAGTTAAGAAAAAAATGCTAAAAAGCTTCATCTTTAGAAAACTTGAATTGGAAATTCGGGGTCCATGAAAGAAGCTTCTTTTTCTTGTAGACACTTTGTTATGATAAATAAATAAATAAATAACTCTTAGTATTACTTTGAAGACTTTACATCAGGCTCTAGAGAGAAACTAGGCAGCTTTCCAGAAAAAAAAATTACTGTCAGCACATAGAAAGCAGTCTATCAGTAACAAATGGAGAAAAAGCAAATTCAGCTAAATTAAAAATGCCCTAGAAAAAAAGAAAAGATGACGATGAAGAAGATGAAAACAGGACATATGTTTATTATACTGCTTATATTTATTATACTGATAAAAACTATTAATCAGATAAAGGAATTAGCATGGTTAAAACTAAAAGAAACTCCATCTGTAAGTAAATGCTATAGTCTATCTGCACATGGGTCATGCAGTCAATGAAGATTATTTTTGTTTGTTTTTGTTTGTTTTTGTTGATGTTGCTTTTTTCACCTATATTGCCAAATCAGCACCTTTAAAATGAAGGAATTAGTAGGGACCACAAAAGGAATAGTCCATACATAAACATTGTCATTTTCAAAATGAATAAGGCTACCAACAAGATAGTTGAAAGCTGATTCACCTCTGTTCAGAAAAATCTGTAGGAGGCACAAGGATGGTGCCGCTGGCAGATGACACTACCTAGCAAAACCTTGATGAAGCTTTTTAGAGGGACAATCTTTTCTAAAAGCTATTCTTTTTATAAATGACATTTCATTTAGACTTAGCATTCCAAGAATTATCCTAATGATAAGAAAAGGCTGCAGCCGACTTCACATCGTAAATGGAAGAAATTGCAGAATTTCTAAAAGCCCATATTCTTCTTTTTTCCTTTTTTTTTTTTTTTTTTTTTTTTAATTCTTAACATCCTGCTGTCTGTATACTTTTTCTTTACTTCTCATCCTTAATGTAAACTAAAGCTAACAGATGAAACAATAGAGGAAACATGATATAGAATCACATTTTCAGCAGGAAAGCTCCTATTCGTACTGAAAACAGTAAGAATTTCAACTTATTTAACTAAAAACAACTCAGAAATGTTTTAGAAAGCTCTTTACATTTATATTATCTGTAGTTCTGGATAGGGGTATATATTGGCAATCACCACAGCTCATTTAACCTATCAGCTGGTATCTTTCTCATGGAAACTGAGCAATGAAGTACACAGCAGTCTCATCCTGTTCCTCGGTTCAATTGGGCAGATACCACAGCCAAAGAAAAGGGCTTTGCACCTAGAGAGACATACGTGTTCAGTATCTGTGACTTCCTACCTACTCACAAATGCTCCCTGTCCTCAACACCTAGTCAGAGAACATTCATGGAAGGATTGTGTCACACCGCTACAAACCATGTGCATGAAAACTCAGGAACTGTCCTGAAAGTCTTTGAGAATCTAGTCCACTGTCTTCACTTTCTCTAATGCTTTTAAACTTAACTGCATACAAGTTAGATTTACATTAATCTGTGATTTCCGAACTTGTCATTCTTTTTGTAGGGGCACAGGAAATGTAGAAGTACCCATAAACTTAATTAACACATCTGTTGCTCACAGAAAGCATCAGAAAATAATATCAGAAACACTAAATATTCATATAACTGATTTTTTTATATCATCAATAAAAATCTTAAAAATAAAAAGTAAAAGTAAAAAATGGTTTCAGAAATTGGGGCAGTCCTTCTTAAAGTCCTCATATCTTTTAATCAATACAAAAATCTTTTCGAAACTTATGGTTAATGTGAGTTGTGTGTATAACTCTACTTTTCAAAATAAGGAGGCTAAATCTTCAGCAACTATAAATCAATATAGTTCTATTGAGCTCACTTAAACTGTGTTGATTTAAAATGTTGCATGGTACCTTAACCATGGGAAATTGCTGGACACATTTTTCATAGTACTTGATGAGAACTATCTAAGCACCTAGCTTATAAATAAGTGGAGAAGGAAGTATACAAATAGATCTCTGATTCTGTTGATACCACATAATTTTAAATAAATTATACTGGAAACATGATGATATTTATTTTTCACAGCGGAGAGATTCATCCACTCCCTATACTTTAAGGAAGTATTTAAAAAAGAAAGTACTGTGTCTTCCAGAAATCTATATCAGCAGAGAGAGACACTTTCCATATTTACATCTGCATATTGTAATAAGTAAAATCAAATGCACATATAACCGTATGATCTTAACCATCTCCAGGCATTTGCAACATCACAAACCCAATCTCCTAGAACTCTGATAGAAAAACAATCTTATTAGACATGATTGCTGATCTACCTCTGTTTTGTTTCTGGCATCATATAAACCCAAAGAAGAAAATTGTATATTCCATTCATTAAACAACAGAAACTGTAGAAATGCCCAGTTACTGAATATTCTCTTGCCTTCTGTTAGCTGAACTGTTCTTCCCTGGTGCTGTTCTTTATTCAGCCACTTCTCATTATATTTTAAAAAAATAAGCTATATGAGGAACATATTTTTTCTGCGTCCAGTCATAGTTTGATATTAAATTCAATTTTATTTAACAGCTCTATTGATGACCATTGACAAGATAACAAATGAATACAATCCACAGATAACATTATTTTGAAAGAGCTGGCAATTATTAAATAAGATATAATATCCACATTTATTAGAGGTACTTAAAAAAAAAAAAAAAAAAGAGTCTATGAAAATGGAAAGTTCAAAAGCCAGAGAATAAGTTCTTGTTTGGTGAGTCCCCCTGGGTGGGGCTGAGGGAGGACAGGCTGCCTGTATACTTTTAGTCCATTCTTGGTCATGCTTGGTCCCATGCAGTTCAGACCAGGTGAACTTTTCTTCCAAAATGTTTAAAGAAATAAAGTTAATGGTATAAAAGACCCTTGAATAGTTCACATTCTTGTAGATACATTATTTTTTCACAGGGAATAGGAAAAGATCCCCTGAAGTCACTTTTCATGTACTTACCTCCAAGGTCACAAACAAAACTTCCTGTAAATGTGTATTTAACTCCTAGAACTATTTAGATTGTCCCAAAGCATGTACCACTTTAACTTAACCTCTACTACAGTTAGAGCAACTTTTTCTAAGACAGAGAATCTGTCACTTTATGAGTTCTATTCATCTATTCTCTTCATTTGCCAAATAAAAAAATGGTTCTCCCTCACCCTGTGTGATGAAGTTAAAATGGCTTCTCAAATCAATGAGCTCTAAGACATCGAAATGAGCTTGGACCCTTGCCTCAATGGTTACATGCAATTCCTTTCTTTCCCTAGCACATATCAGTAGCCAGGAGCCACTACTCCCATTGCTTGCCACAGGCAGAAATGCAAACAAATGCCTACACATCTGCTTGCCAAAGGTCTCATATCAGCCTTTCATCAAGAACCATATTGCGGTGACTACATATTGCCTAGACCCACGTTGGCCTTCAAAGCAGATAAAAAGAAATGCAGGCATAACCAGTGGGCACCCAGCTGCTTGTGTCAAAATTTAACCTTGTTTCCTTGGCTATTGGCATAAAGTCAAGAAACCCATTACATGTAAGTGAGTCAGAAAGGGATCCAAAATGATCAGCATACTCATCCGCACTCACAGCTTGAGCAGCCTCAAATAAAGGACAGCATGCAGGGACATAGACACATATTTTCCCTTCCAGCACTGAGACTTTCAGAAGAAATATTTAGAAACCATATTTCCCACAGGCAGGTTCCTGCATCCCTTCTTATAATTACAGATTTTTTGAAAGAGTATTTAGAGGAGGTAGTGGAGGGAGCTGGCCTTGTTTGGTATAACAGCCTAAACCTTTTCAGGAACTGGATAGTCATCTTTTATCTGTTTGAGAGAAATCAAGCTGCCCCAGCTAGCACTATGTATGTAATTTAACCAAACACTGATACAGTGCCTAATGGAGGGAGTGAGTTCTAGGTCTAACCTATTTTATGTGAATGTCCTAAATGAGGGTCCTAAACAATATCCTTTCTCTAAATTGAGTTTTTGACTGTTTTCTGCACCATTTCAAGACGACAGATGATGAGTGCCAACGTACCTGCTTTATTCAGGTTTGTTCTACGGACAGGTATTCTGAGATATGGGTTTGCACATTTAAGGAACAGAAGAATGTCAATCTGTATTTCCAACAAAAATGTTTTTGCTACTCATTACAGAGAAAGAAAAAAAACACTAATTTATTGTTTTAAAAGAAAGCAGTGGTTTTAGCTGCTTTATTGAAACAGCGTGTCCTATAAGCAAGCCTGTCTTGAAGCATGAAGCATGTACGTAGAATGTTACTGAGTATGAAAATAAAAATGGACATGAAATTTTTTTAGCTCTATCAAGACAAGGATGGTCCCCAACATCTTCAAAGGCATCTCTCTGATCTAAGGCATAACAAAGTCTAGACAGATATTTAGCATGTAGGCATGCACTCTCCACTCGAGGCATTTTTCAGATCTGGTCCTGATCGTCTACTACTTTTGTCTCCCAAAGACTTTATAGTCACACAGAATGTTTTTCCAGAATGAAAAGTGAGAGATGAGACAAGATACTCAAAGCTCCACGCTCCAGCATAGAGAAATTTGCACCACTAATAAGGGCAATTGGGTTGTGTAAGACTAGACAAAATAGTATATTAACCAAGCAAATATGCTGTGTAGCTATTATGACATCTACAGTGTAAGTGACTGCACAAGGCTTGCACACGTGGCACAGACTTTTTTTGTTCACCTGAGCACAGAATTGAGTGTGTCTTACAAAACAGAATTTTAAAATATCCGTCTTGCTCAGGAACGAACCTGTGCAGGCAGTATATGCTCATGAATCATGATACCTGATATATGTTACCTATTCTGGCACTGAAGGGCAGCAAGATCTCTAAAATTATAATGTAGCTAATTTTCAATTAAATCTATCAGAAAACAAAGGATTATTTTCCTTCTCAATGTAACAGAAAAGTCTTAAGGCCCATCCCTATTATCAAGGTCAGATGATCTGAAGACTAGATATATATTTTTTTTTCTATAACAAGCCATAAATAATTGACTGTATAGTGCAGTGCAGGATTTGACCTTGAATATCTTATAGATCATTCTGGTAATTTTAGCATTTGACGTTACCTCACTTCATAAACAATACCAATAAAAAAGAAAAAGGAATTCTCAGATAACAGGATATATTCGCATATTCCTTCTGAATAAGGGACAGACTCTGTACTCTGTTTTTACAGAGCAAGCACAGCTTGTCTCTTCCCTTTCTGCTCTACATTTTACATATTTTTAGCAGTTGTTTTTAGATATGTGCAGTGTATTCTATCTCACTGGAAACTGCATCATCAAAAGTATAGGAAGAATTAATATTTCGGTAATACTGAGCCCCGAGTCCACGTGTACTTCATTAACTTTTCTTCCACTAGCACTGACTTTAAAGCAGCAAAAGTGAAAAAAAAAAAAAAGGAGGCAGGACACCTGGATTCTATCATTTAATTTTTTAAAATAAAGTTCATGAATCAATACGACTTAAGGAGGAGGAATAAATTAGCCAATTAAAAATAATGCTTTTTCCTCTAAAGGAATTTTGTAGTGAAACAATAGAGAATAACTTGGAGTAATGTATATTGAACTGCAAGTCAGAAGTGTAACAGCAAGTATATATTAGTGCTGGAGGCGGGGGGAAAAGAGGGCATTAATCTTTGACCAAAAGCCCCAAAGGAAATTGTCTAAAGGAAAATGTCTAAAAACTGTTTTTTCCATTTTCCGTTTAACTCTACCCAGCAAATATACATAAATTAGGACATGCAAAACTGCTATGAGGTAGTATTTTTCCAAAGAATAAAATTTACCTACAAAATAGTCATTGTTCTCAGTATAGATATCCAAGTAGCCTCTCAAGACCTGTCACATTAATCATAATGAAATAAATAGGCTTAAAAACAGAAAAGGGTTCACACAATCTTGTCATAGTATTAAGCAATTGAAGAAGGATAGGGATTACTATTACTGAGATCTAAACTGCTTAGTCATGTGCCAGTCATCACCATGAAAATACTTTTACCTTTATATTAAACATATAGAAAAATGAAAAAAGAAAAGAAAAACAGTTTAAATTATTGGAAAAAGAAAGTGCTATTAGCAAGCCATATCACTCATTCTGGTGGCAGAGGAGAACTGCGTACTGTAACCCCTTTCTTGCCACAGAACCAGAAATAAGGGGAAAATGAACAGAAATTGAGCTATGTGCTCATAGTAGGTCTGGCACTTCCCAGGAACAGTAAACTCATTTTATCTGTAGCATCCAGGACACGTTCATAGACACATCACTGTCAGCTCCCCTGGAAAGGGAGCTATAGTTGCAATTAAGAGGCCAAAGGCCCTTCTGTACTCATGAAAAACACAGATATGTCATAGTTCACATTCATTATGCTCAAAAAATGTTCAGCTCGTCCTGATTATTTACTGGGAATGCCAGTATGTTACTGGTTTGTAGCCTTTGCCTACCTTGAACAACACCCAGGCATTCTTCTAAGGTGAGAGCTAGCTACCCCAGGACAGAACTGCAATGGGAATGAGCAAGAAACTTAACAATATGGAAAAGAGCATGGTAGTGCTTGAACCTGGACCATGGTCCTGTTTTGTTTGCTATCACAGACATGGTTGGGAGAGCAAAAAGGAAATTGAGTGCTGAAAGAATAGCCAATTACTTGATACCCACTTTCACAGGGACAATTTAACAGTCAACAGAATGTGGGGTTTATATAGATTCGTTAAACTAGTGTTGATCACAACTGTCATCTTTCCTTGGTCTGATAAGGAATAACCTGAATTAGTCAGCTAAATGGACATCAAATTTCGGGGCTGACAGAAGGATGGAGTAATGACCTGGGAAACCTGGCAGATGGAAGATGGATTGTACTTGGTTGTACTGTCAACAAAGATCCAAGCAGATCCAAGAAGGAAAGAAGTCAGTAAGAACAGACCGCAGGGCAGTCAATGGCCCTAAAGATCTGCGGATGATCCATAATAACATAGTTCTGTCTCCTCTTTCCTTCTGTATTCCCACTCTGTCTCTTGTGCCTATACTGGCTTTCATTTTACCACACCATGAACAAAAACAAGGAACTAAACCATTGGAGAACATGGCTGCCAAGACTGTGAATGGTTTTCTGCACATTTAATTCTCTGAACCAAAGTGATGTGTTGGCAGATGCTCACCAGTGAAGCTGTAAGAGGGAATAAGAATAGAGTGAGAGAAGGAGAGGCAACATGGAGACCACAACAGCAGTCCCTCCTTAGACTTGTTTGCACTGCTATGGATAAATTCTCTTAAAGGCTGTAGAATTTTTGTATCTCAGTATTACATTTCTTTCAAATACATTAAAGTCCCAGTGTAGCAGTGCAGTATAAATGCTGTCACTGGTAAAATGGATAAATAAAAGGAGTCATATCAACATAAGTTGTTATGACCACTGATAGATGTCTCTTGCAAGTTTCTGGTGAAGAGAAACATGAAAAAATATAAATTTTAATGCCTCTTTTTAAGCAGATATATTAGAAATGAGCAAGGAGGCCATCAGAAGGGGTGACCTGTGTCACTGAAAGCACATCTGCTGCAATAGGAACCTGGCTAAATTACTTAGGACAACAGATTTCTCTGAGCTTGATAAGCTGATTACAGGAAACTTGTGAGATTGCATGTTTCAGAGGGTGCTCTGTCTCTAGTTGAATT
Organism: Nothoprocta perdicaria; assembly: GCF_003342845.1. NCBI lineage: Eukaryota > Metazoa > Chordata > Aves > Tinamiformes > Tinamidae > Nothoprocta > Nothoprocta perdicaria. The sequence goes on from NW_020455316.1 coordinate 1,384,123, forward strand.
ATTCTGTCTTTTCAAGATCAATAGGGACCCTGTACCCTTGACTCTATGTGATGATTTATGCGACAACTCAAGCAGTTATTCTTAACAAAAGACCTTATGTAACTGAAGTAACAACACCAAAAAAAAAAAAAAAAGACATTGTCTTTAAAACTCTAGAATGGAAGATTTTTTAAGAGATGCTGTATTATTTACGATGTGATTCCAAGTTTAAAAACAGTTTTCTAATATTGTCTAGTGTTGCCAACGGGGGTCGGCAAGCCTCGTTCGCTAGCTGAACTGACCTGGGGTTGTCCTCACCCCAGGGCCATAGAGCACAGACACTAATATGGAGGATGTGGCAAAATGGCATATATTGTGTTGTTGAGTCTGCATATATACTCCAGTAAGATGCGGAGACTCACGTAGTGCCCAGTGAGGAGATTAAAAACTTCCTGCCTTGTATGGCATGGGGTTATCAGTAAACTGCATAAATTAATTATGCTCCTAACCTCCCGTGACATCGCGAGATCTTCCGAGCACCATGCCCTATGCTCTATGCCCTATGCTATACTACATCATCTACTTACACTAAGCTCTGTACCTTATTAAGCCCTAAAAAGCATAACAAACTCCCACAGTCTAATAGGTACAAAACGTAATAAAGACTAAAAGGTATAGATGACAGTAAACCAATTTAAGCTGTGAACGGCAGCAAAAAGTAGTAGTTCAAGAAATATAGAGTATTTGAAGAATAACTAAACTAGAGCAAGTTTTCACCCACAAGAATGTAGAAACTGACTGTAATTACTGGAGACAACTGCTACACTCTCAGCCATCCCAAAAATATGATCAAATAAGGGAATCTTCCTAAGGAGAAAGGCATCATAGAAATAAACCTGGACAAATATAGGAATACAAAGTGTTCAGAAATCACTCAAAGGCAGGCAGCTGGACAAAGCTCTTCTTTGTTGACATCATACCATTGGATGTGTACAGGTAAATGTTAGAGTTTAATTTACCTTTTACTTAATACCTTATATATGCCATTTTCACTAGTGTATTTTATGTTACTGAAAACTGTTTATTCTCATGGATATTAAGCTGCTATCCATTGTCAGTCATCTTCTGTATATTTATCCTCCGGGCTAACTCTGACTTCTAGTGAGAGCATCTTAAAGAAGTAAGAATAAGCATCCAAGATAATAGTTTTATTTATGGGTGTTCTTAGCAGGGCAGAAGATGGAGCAACAAGGAAACTGCCTGGCAGGTGAATTGCTATTAAATTTCTTCTGTGCCTTGGCTGAGGCTTGTGGAAATTGATATTCTTCCATAAAATATTTTGTATCAAGAAATCAGCATTTTTCTAGTGACAAGTCATTTAATAGGAAAATTCCTGACTAAGTCCAAACACAAACAACTCGCAATGCAGTTTGGATCATTTAAGAAGTGTGCCAGAATGTAAGTTTATTGCCACCTATAAAAGAATCTGTAGCACACATGAATGATAGTGGCTTACTACAGAAAACAAGAGGTTATTGTCTTAACAGCCTCATGATTTAGTTCTCTTCCACATCTCTGGCAGTAAGATTTTCTGTGCAATCCAGAATCACTCTTCTGAAATGGGAACATCACTGCTTTCCAGAACTAAACAACTACAGCCCTGGCTGACACGAGGGAATGGTGTAGCCATTACTTAACTCACTATCAGAGCTATCCTGAATAAGCATGGTCACATCCAACCAGTCTCACATCAGTGGACATGTCCAATACACACATATGAAGAATGCATTACTTGCACATCCACTCCATCTTGCCCTTATATTCTGAGATGCTTAGTAAATAAAGTCCCAAGTATGCTAAAGTGCACTGTAGGTTGATGCTCAGCATCACATATCCAATAAATTCTTCTTAGGACACGGTTCTAACTTTCCATTAAGCTATAGGATATAGAATATTTTATAATATATTTTCAAACATCTAGTCATTTGTCCTCTGAGTGCCCCAAGAGTGTTTACAAACTAGATTTGATGAGAACACTGCATAGATTGGATAGTGAAGCAAATCTGGTTAAAAGGACAGTTTAAGATTTAAGGGCAATAATGGTCTAGTTTATAGAAGTAAGGAGGCAGAGGCCATAGAAAGGTAAGAATTGAAAATGAAATAAATGTAATAAAATCTAGGATTTCACTCAGTTGTTCTAAAGAAATGAACAACCTCACCCCTCCCACACCATCCTCTGTCCCTTAAAAAGTCCTCATTATAGCTGCATTTTATAAAATGGATCATTTGAAGGTAGAAAATTTTCCTGGGAAATGGCAAGTATTCAAGTTCCTAAGGAAAATTGGGGCTATAAATAAACTGTCCCAAATAATTCAGGAGAAAATGTGTTGGAGGAGGAGCTACAGTTCACAAAGGAAAGAAAGATGGATTTTTTTTAATAAGGTAATAACAGAAATCTGAGCTTCTCTTACAGCTCTTTCACAAGCCTTTTTATGACCCTGACCTACGGTCTGATTCTGTTTTTCTTGAAGTCAACAGGAGTTTCCTCACTCTCTTTCCAGAAAGCTTTGAGCTTTAAGAAATTTCACCACTAGTCATTCATTACCCCTAGTCATATTCATCATACAATAGCATGATGAAGACTCCAATGCTATGCTCAATGCTACCACTCATTCAGCCAGTACAGACTCAAGGCACAGACACGCTCAACACACTGGGGCTGAAAACACTCTTTACCTATGTAGTGCTGTGCTTATGATCATAAACTCTTCTTCTCAGCCTGTCTACTCAACAGACTTTCAGACGCAGAAAGTAGTCATTCCACTAAATTTATTCCACAGTATCATCTAGTGCAATAAGCAACAGCAAAGACTCCCACATAATTTGATGGATCATTGCAGGATTTTTGTTGTTGTTGTTCGTTTGTTTGTTTTCAGTTTTATTCTCTTCTGCTCAAATTGACATCATCATTTATTTCAAGAATAGAAGAACATTCTGAAGTGGACACTACACATAAGACTGAATTCAAGTGAGAGCTGAAAAGATTTCCTACATCCCCCCTTCCTTCCTTCATTTTACTTTAGAAATGAGGTATCCTAAACCATTAGACTTCTCTTTGTTAGATTAAACCATGTCAAGCTCAGGATGGTTAGGCCTAGCACACAGACTTGAGTCCTGCCTCTGTCATTTTCACAATTCACCACTGAAGTTCAGTAAGAAGGGGAGAATGAGGCACCGATAGGACAGGTGACCTGGAAGAAATACATACTAGCATAATAAATAGAGATATCTCTGTAAGATTGCTTTTCTCATGAAATGAGTCTTCCAACTGAGTTAATACATAATCCTTAATTTGATTGATTATCTTTTTTCTTCAGATAGCTCTACTGCAGAAAATTGTCTTCCTCCAGTAGCTGAGTACTAAGCCATGCCACTTTTCTACTTGAGCAGTTTCACTCTAAACAATGTTAACAAGATGAAGAGGAGAACAAAACTAAGGGACTTACATGTTACTCAGGTTGCTGTCACTGGCTCTCCAACTAATCTAGGTCAAGTTCCTTCACCATCCTGTGTTTCAACTTCCTCATCTATAAAACAGGGATCATGACATTGAGCTGTTTTCCAAAGTGCTTTGAGTGATGTTGATGAAAGGCTTATGATGACAGTTAGGAAATGACATTGGAACTTTGCAGTCACTTTATCCTAGAAGATGATGATGTGCAGCATAGCAATCTCTGTTTTTGAGGATATTCAACTTATCTCAGGAACTTATGGCACATTATATCAAAAGCAGTTCATTAAAAAGCATTAATGGCTATTTCTATCTGGACTGTTCAAATGACACCACTGGCTTCCATGGCTCTTACACTGCCATTATGTCAGTGTGGGAGGGCTGTGCTGCCATCCAGAGGGACCTGGACAGGCTGGAGAGTTGGGCAGAGAGGAACCTCATGAGGTTCATCAAGGACAAGTGCAGGGTTGTGCACCTCAGGAAGAATAACCCCAGGCACCAGGACAGATTTCGGCTTGACCTGCTGGAGAGCAGCTCCACAGAGCGGTATCTGGGAGTCTTAGTTGACAGCAAGTTAACCATGAGGCAGCAGTGTGCCCTTGTGGCCAAGAAGGCCAATGGGATTCTGGATCAGGAGTGTTGCCAGCAGGTGGAGAGAGGGGATCCTCCCCCTCTCCTCAGCTTTGTTGAGGCTGCAGCTGTAGTACTGTGTGTAGTTCTGGGCTCCCCAGGACAAGAGGGATGTGGAGCTTCAAGAGAGAGTCCAGCAGAGGGCAACCAAGATGATTAAGGGAGTGGAGCAGCTATCGTACAATGAGTGAGCTGGGCCGGTTTAGACTGGAGAAGAGAAGGTTGAGAGGGGATCTGATCAACATGTATAAGTACCTGAGGGGAGAATGTAAGGAGGAAGGGGCCAAGCTCAGTGGTGGCCAGTGAAAGGGCCACCTGTAAGGGATACAAGTTGAAACACAGGAAGCTCCATATCCAGGTGAGGGAGAACTTCTTCAGTGTGAGGGTGACAGAGCCTGGACCTCCCTGCCCAAGGAGGCTGTGGAGTCTCCTTCTCTGGAGGTCTTCCAAAGCTGCCTGGATACCGCCCTGTGCCCCATGCTCTGGGTGTCCCTGCTGGAGCAGGAAGGTTGGACTAGATGATCTCTAGAGGTCCCTTCCAACCTTAACCATTCTGTGATTCTGGGATCCTGGGATTATACTAGTACATTACAGTGGACAGCCAAGTCAAGGAAGCTTTATGGGAAACAAACTAAACAAAAATGTGCTATGTTTATGAGCACATCCAGAATTTCATACTTTCTCCTGCTCCAGCATTAATACTACGTTCTGTTCTATGGGCCAAATGCTAGGGTACTTTTTCCTTAGCTTGTTTTTCAATAATCTAGCTTGTTTTCCCTAGCTTGTTTTTCTAAGAGAGTCGTGTTGGGTTCCTGACCCTCTTGGCTTGCAAGAAGGAATCAGACTTTCAGCAATCCTATTTAAACTCATCTTGAAGAGTGACTTGCGTGAGAGTGCAGTTCACACCCCTCCTGTCTGGGAACCAAAGTGGATGGTCCTGGAAGTATATCCAATTTGGCAGGGAACTATTGAGGCTCCTCCTGCCCCTTACCCTTTCTCAAGTAGACCAGAGACATTATCTTTTCTTTATTGTTATTTTTATTATTTCAGCTGGGAGAGAGGGAAGGGTGGAGCTTCAGCAGAAAATACACACTGAGAGAGCTTGAAAACATGGGAAGTCCTGGTTCCTGGGGTCTCTTGAACCATCAGGGCCACATGGTCCTTCCATGTGAAATGTCATGAAATGTCATGCTTGACCAAGTCACTGACAGTAGCTTGAGAGAAGGCAGGTTCTACTCCTTGCTGGCATTCTTGTGACGGAAACCCTCCTTTTTCTTCATCCACTCTGCAAACTCACACAAAAACACTACACATAACAAGAAGAAACCTGGCTTGAATCCCAGTAACTGTTTAGTTGCTCTCCATCAAAGACTGACTGTTAGAAGACTTTGTTTGTTTGTTTGTTTGAGTTAGGAGTCCTTCCCCACCACCCCTATAGAGCAGCAAGCTCTAGGTGTGGACCTAGTGAATCATTTGCAGTTTTCCCAGTATACCCTGGCATTAATGTAACATTAAACTTGATTTATGAAAATATAAAAGCATCATGGATTTTAGAAGACCAGAAGAGAATCTTACTCACTCATACATTTACATGCTTTCTTAGACTTTAGGTAAACTTTGAAATGTAACTTTAGGGACAAAGCATCATCCTAACAAAATGTTTACTTAGGCAAGTGTGAATTTCTTTAATTTTGACAGTAGATATCAGAGATTCAGAGGGGGTATGATTAATATGTATAAGTTCATGAAGGGAGAATGCAGGGAGGAAGGGGACAAGCTGTTTTCACTGGTGGCCAGCGATAGGACGAGGGGTAATGGCCACAAACTGAAGCATAAGAAGTTCCGTCTCCAGGTGAGGAGCAACTTCTTTACTGTGAAGGTGACAGAGCAGTGGAACGGGCTGCCCAGGGAGGTTGTGGAGTCTCCTACTCTGGAGGTCTTCAAAACCCGCCTGGATGCCACCCTGTGCCACATGCTGTAGGTGTGCCTGCTTGAGCAGGAAGGTTGGACTAGATGATCTGTAGAGGTCCCTTCCAACCTTAAATATTCTGTGAATCTGTGAATCTGTGATTCCTGATCCTGCTGCATAATATTTTTCTGATTGGCAACTGGAATTTTGTACTGCTTTGTGAAATAGCTGTGGTACAAGGAGATCTTTTCTGGGAATTTTTCAAAAGCCTTTTAGAAGAACACAATACTTCTCAAAAGTGTAAAAAATTAAAGGGAACATTACAAAAGCAGCAAGATAATTTGCAAAATAAGGAATTGAGAAAAATCTATACTCCCTAATGAAACCTAGTAGAAAGGATTGTCTTTCCCTGAGAAAACAAAAATAAGAATGGGAAGAAAATTTGTTATCTTTTTTTCCTAATTTTCTCACTTTTTGGGAGGAGGAATATAACCAGATTTTAACCAAATACCATTTTGATTTACAGCTTTAATATTTCATTTTGGGTCTTTCTGTATTACATGAAATACTATATTTTCATCAAGAGGAGACATTTATCATTAAAAGAACACTTAGCGTTTTGTTAACTATCAAATTACATTCTAGAGAAACTCACAGTTAAGTACATAGAATTAATGGAATCTGATTAAACAATGGATTATTGATAACAGATTACTGATCTATTGATTATAGATAAGATAAATAGCTATATTCAAAAATATCCACGTTAAAATAAAACAGCAAACCTTTAATGATAGGTATTTAGCACACAGATCAAAGCTAATGAAATTAATTTTCACAAATTACTTATCTGAAAAGTTTAGCAGTAAATTATCTGTAGATAAGATGTAGTGTTTTTGCGTGGTTTAATGAGTGTATGACTACATTTTAGCCTAGGGTTTATTCACTAACTGGTAAATGAGCACTCTTTATTTATGATTGGGCATGTGAATCACACAGGATAATTTCTGTTCCAGAACTGGGTGAACTTCACTCCATAAACAGGAAAAATCTCTTTTTCCTTCTCTCAAATGATTTGCAAACATTTAGCACATGTTCAGTGAACATTATACTAACAACACAGAGCTTTTAAAAGATTGTCCTGAGAGAATATTTTAGTACAAATGTTTTCTCAATGAGTTACTTAGTTTTCCTGATAATTTTCAAATATCCTCATGAATAAAATCTCACTGAAGTTTTACAGTCACATGAATAAGATGCCAAAGATCAGTAAGCTTTATTGACAGGAATATTTACAAACATGTTTAGCCTATAGTTATCCTTCTCAGCTATATACATAGTATATTACACATATAGATTAAAAAAAAAAAAAAAAAAAAAGCTTCAAGATGACTTTCATATTTTCTGGGAAGAAACTTTTCTCTACAGTCCTGCAAGTTCAGCATTTTGATGTTCCAAAGCAATGGAAAGTTGGCCTGCAGGGAAATTCCTGCCTCATGCTTCCAGGGAAGAGAATTGTTTTTCTGACAAGAAGCAAGAAGTGATGAAGGATGTTCTTGGGCCATGAATTAGCTTCAGTTTCCTAGATGTTATCACATACTTAAATTAAAATAAAATACTCCCAAGCTTTAGAAAAAGGAAGAGGGAAAGATTTCCTGCAATTAAACTGGTTACAGAAATTGCATCTGCACTTAACACTTTCTTGCAGAATGATTTCTCATTTCTCTGAGTTGGCATGCAATTATGTAAGCCTCACATCAACATAGTAATAGCATATAGCTTCTCCCTATAACTATTCAGAAGTGCTTTTTTTATATACCTCAAGATCTTCTTTGCAGATCAGCTTGGAAGTTAGAGCTTCATTTCTACAAACTCTCAGGAGAGTCCTTTCCTCCAAGTTACTAAAATTTCATCTATACCTACTGGAAGAGTTGATAAGAGATGAACTAGGTTTCCAGCAATACAAGGACAACTCCACCTCTTTACAACAATAGCAAACAACACAGTGTCCCAGACACACTCCCAGTGCCTGCACAAAACCAGCAAACTCTTTGATCCTAGAGAAGCATGTAAGAAGATATAAGTCCTTAATTTCATTTTCTTTTTCTTTTTTTATGACACTATGATCACAGGATCATCATAGGGTCATTGGAAAAGCTAGATTTGAAGGGACCTCAGGAAGTCTCTAGTCTAACTTCCCCTCAAAGCAGGGTACATTCAACTCAATTAGCGATAAGTTAGCTCACAAATTGGATCCTTTTGGATCCTTCTGCAGCTGTTATAAAAATTATATATTTTTAGGACTGGAAGATTATACTCCATCCTATCAGACGTAGGTCTGACTCTGGTAATTCACAACTTTATGGCCACTGGAATAGATCAGACATGGTCCGATACATCTCACGATTTCAGTGAGTAAAAGGAAATACTCTGCTTACTTTGAAGTGCAGATCACTACAGGAATGTTGCTCTGATGCTCTCTTCATTATCTTTGTTTAACATGGAAGACAAGAACTTTCTGTCTGTGATAGGCTGCCTGAGGACTACCCTTAATCTCGGAACCTATGATTTTGTATAAAGGCAATTTTGCAGGGCAGCAGAGAAGGGGCTGTAACACAGTTAGTTACAGTTAGTGAGACAATAGGTCTCACCTAGATTATGAATATCCTTCCTCTTGGAAATAAAATCAGGACACTTGCCCGCAGTAAATTCTTCATAGAAAGAGCATATCCAGTCTCAGAAATTCAAGCACAAGACAGGACAGAGAAGGTAAAAGCAAATGCCAGAACTGTACACTGATCGTTCTGTATCAGGGTAAAAAATAAATAAAAAAGTGGTAAATGTTATTTATACTTACAGACAAAGAGCACAGAAGCATACATAACATCATCATTTTCATGGATCTTTTGCAGAAGAGAACCATATATGACCATTCATACTTGGCCTGCTGCAGCTCTTTCCTGCCGCCTTAATGTATTCAGAATTATGGTCTGTATTTCTCACCAGAAAACTATACTTGTCTTTCTCCCTTAGAAATTCTATCTCTCTTCTCAAACTGAGAACTGACAAAAAAAATCAGCACTCCCACTTACAAAAGCTCTTGGCCTGCCATCTCAGGTAAGGGCACCAAATGAGGCCTTCATGAATTTCAGAGAACATATGATATCCTCATATAGTTATGTATACTTACACTTTCTGCTGCTTCCTGTCTTTCTGAAGGAGACAGTAATATTTTTCTCTGGTTGCCCAAATAATGTGTGCCTGCCTTTTTTTCTTCCTCTTTCATTTTCATTCTTTTTGATGAGACTTTCCCATCTACTAAAAGCCTCACAGAAGATTACAGTGGGAGCTGAAAGGCAGCATCCGCAGCATGAAAACCCAGAAATACTCAATGGAATTAGGGAGGAGGAAGACAAAGAAGCAAGGATAAAAATAGTTTTGATGACTTTTTTTTCTGTAAATAAGCAACTCTTTCTGGATAACCCAATAACCAAGTGAGCTTCCCATGGAACTCAACTGGAAACTTTCTCTCTCACACTTTTCTTACATGTGGGACAAATGAATTGTCAGATTATACCTCCTGTCAGGCTTTAGACAGAGCAGATGAGGGTCATATAAGAGAACAGCACTAGGTACTTCAACTTGTAACACCAGGTCAACATTTTGAACATATGGAATAAGTTTTTTTTCTCCATTGCAAGTTTGATTGTAAGGCCTTCAGTAAGTGCTTCACCTTCCTGCATTTCAGTTCTCATCTGTAGAGTGGGGACAATGGCATTCTCTAGGTATACTGTGAGGAAAAAATACATTAAAGACTGGGAGATTGCCCAGGAAGTACAGTGGTAGGAACATAAAGGACCCAAAATAGAGTTTTGCGATTGAAGGTTGTCATTAAAATAGTGAGTAGTGCGCCTTATTAGAGCTGGCTGGAACACTTCCCATCAAATACACCACTGATTTCATCATTTGGCTTTCATCAGAGCCAAAAGCTTTTTTAAACATCTCAGTTTTGACAATGTTTTTGAAGGAAAGGCTTCTTTGATCTAGGCTGGACACTTCAGTTATTTCCAGAGACTGGGGTCAAGCATTTCAAAGCATCTAAGAAGTTTATCTTTGACCCTACAAAGAAGAAAAGGTTGAAACCTAAAAGGCTACTATGCTACTCAATCATCATCGTCCAGCCAGTCCTGCTAGTCCTGGCTCAGAACCCACCAGGAAGAGGTACTCTTGTGTTCAGCAAAGAAAGTGCCTCTTCAAGAAAGGCCACAGAAATGAAACTGTTGGGCAGGGTTTTAATCCCTGCCAGCTAATCCATTCAGTGTTAGCCAAAGTGCTTAGTCTAACCTAGTAACTTCAGTATAAGTATGAACTGCAGCCTGATTTTTAAATTCATCTTTTGCAGGCCAATAAAATTGTGTTAGCTCTGCACTTTTATTTAGTTTATTTATTTATTTGTTTGTTTATTTATTTATGCAATGCCATATCAGGGATATCCAGCACCATTTGTGCAATACAGGAGTATTTAAAGCAGAGGAATTGGGATTTGCAGTATTTTTTTGCAATTCCCGTGTGTACACTATGAAACTTTGTCCCTTATGACCGGTGGTTCATCTGTTGTCATTTTCTCTACATTATATTTCGCAAACTAGTATTAATTTAAGGTTAAACTGATTAAAAAACCAATATACTGGTATCAGCTGCATTACAGATCATAGTGATGGATGCAATGGTCTCATTGTCTCACTTAATGCATAATAAACAAGTATTATTGTGAGATAAAATTAAAAATAAAATCAAAATAAACATCTCATGACCTTCCTAGATCATGTACTTCAAATGCCTTCAGATTTCTCTCCAGCTGACTTCTGCTTGGACTAACATAAATGAAAAACTCTTTTTAACAAATACGGAGGAAATGTGTTGGACTACAAGAGCGAAGAATTCAGGCTCCACCTAGCGGAGAAATATTCCTGTCCCTGCAGAAAGCTGATTCCCAGGGCCAGGGCTTTTTTTCCCGTCACCGCTCACACCTCCCAATACCCCAAATACAGGGGGACCGTGAGGGAAAGGTCTGTCTTTAGAAGCATCCCCTCCTAGGCAGATACGATCACGTCCCGTGTGCTCCACACTCCTTGTTTTTCCCCAGTCCCACAGTTTACAGGAATATTGCACCATTTCCTTGCAGTCTCAGGTCTGTGGGTTTAAGGGAAAGGACACAATTTGCTGCAAACTGTTTGCAGGGGTCTGCACCTCCCTTGGAGAATGGAGATGACTCCACTCCTGAATGGCAGCTCCCGGAGCATTTTGGTGTGGAGCGATGCCTCGCAAGCCAATGTGGACCTTCCCTCCAAAGTACAATCTCTGCATCCAATCTCCCTGAGGCAGCAGCTACTCAAAGAAAATGACCCTCAAAGGGTATGATTTTCTGCTTCACACAAAGCTTGTTATCCTGGGGCTGCTTTTTCTGTTTCCTCTTTTGTATTCTACCTCCCCTCCCCTTCCCAGCACAAAAAAAGATCATACATCTCATCAGGATCTGCCTTTATGGGAGATTCATGGGGATTTTTTTCCCCCTTTTGACAACTTTCTTTTCATAAGGGGAAAAAAAGTATATTTCTCTTTTCAATATAATTGTATTCAGCTTATAGTACTTTGATGTAGTAACGACTGTCATGAAGTAGATATATTGCTTGCTGTTTTGTGAAAAAGACATTTAATGTGAAGTACCAATCATTTAGTCTTGTGACTTTTCCCGTCTGCTACAAGCTTCACATTTTCTGTGGGTGGGGTGATTTTCTTTTTTTTTTTTTAAGGTTGGACATTTATTTGGGGGGAAATTTCACAGATTAATTATCTCCAGTGGAAAAATCTGTGTCTATCTTGTTAAAAATGGCCCTTTTTGAATTCATTTTTCTTTTTTAAGGCATTTCAAAGTCCTTCATTTCCCCCTCAGTAAAAAGTAATTTTTTCTAATCATGATCTAAGGATAGTAGAGAGCCAAAGATCTGAGGAGATGTAACATCTTTTATTAGACTGAAACAGATAGGAGAAAAAGACAAGATTTCAGGTATGCACACCTAACACCTGAAGGAATTCCTGCATACCCCAAAGCAGTTTTTCTTTTCCTTAAAAATATGAATATTCTTAAACTTCCATTACTGTCTCTATAAACACATTGCAAAACTGTGATCATCACAAAGACTTCCATCATATATTTTGGGTGTTTCTAGCCAAAAGTAAAAACGAATAAGAAAACCAAATATGAACATTGCAAATTTATTTTTCATAAACTAGTAAGGTGGACTCCGTTTTACCAGTTTAAGTTATTTGGTAAAAATAAACAGTGGGCTTCATAGTCACATCCTGCAAAAATCAAAGGATATATCTGGCATTATGAACATCTATGAGTTTGCCTGAGTCTGTCAGTAGCCCCTCTATCAACTTTGTGATGTTCTTCTTGCACTGTCTTCACTGCTTAGCTGTGGAATTGTACTTGGACCCTTCTCCACTTTGCTCTGGAGCAGGTACAAATGTCCTCAGATGCCAGCTTAATCCAGGCTTACATATAAATTCAACAAAAGTAAAGTCTGAAAGGGCAGGCACCTCTGGGAGGCTTTTGGGCCTGGAGGTAAGGCTAGGACTGCCTTACTTCCAGAGAGATGTGCTCTCCTTATGGGCGCAGAAGGGCACCCGGCATCACTCCCCTAGCGCCAGAACACACATTTGGACTGACCACCAACAGTGACACTGTATTGGACAGCACTTGTAAGAAAGGGAGCATCACAGAGGCACTCCAAGGTGTTTAGGATCTTCTCATCCAGGTTTAGCAAGGTTTGCTGCTTGGCTTATGCTTTCTATGTTGTTTTGTTAGTGGCACTCCCATATGTTCATACCACTGTGTTTGCTTGTTGCTTGACTGTTTGCATGCTCTGCCTGTTGTTGCTAAGTAATTACAAGCTGCTTGTTTCTGTGAAATTTCTTTGCTGCTAGCTTAGGTAACCTATTTTTCATCTCCTCCATACATAAATAAAAACCTTTGGGCTGTTAAAGTTGCATGCTCCTTTTTCCCTGATTGCTACCTTTAAAACTTCACTTTCTCCTTTGTTCTGTCATGATGCCCCAGCAGAGCTAGTCCCTGACAAAGCAGGGGCATAGCCAGGGCCCACGATCAACAGGTGCCGTCTCTAAAGGGTAAGAGAGTCTAGGAAGAGGAACTTTGCCATAGAGAGAAAGGAATGATCATCAAACCATCATGATGTGAAAGGGAAACTGCTTAGGAACTAGAAGGTCATCTGGGGCATACCTTTCCTAGAACTTGAAAAATCAATCTTTCTCTCTGTGCTAGCTCACAGATTGCAGAAGGCGGTGAGAAAGAGGGGTCAGCTGCAAAGGAAGGAATAAGTCTCTATCTGGAGAGAAGATAATGAGTCTGGTTCATGAAAAAGAGAGATGCTTCCTGCAGTCACGGAAGAGAATCATGTTTGTCAGTAGCATGTAGTATGTTTGCTTGCCTGGCTTCCCAAATTGATTTTCAGTCCCAGAAGCTCTTCATTCTGACAGATGGAGAAAAGATGGCATAGAGATATAAGTCCCCTTTAGATCCAGACGGGAGAGGTTTCTCTAACCTTCACAAAGGCTGTGGAATAGGCTGCAATACTGTGCTCACCCAACTTGTCACTGAGGATCTGCCACTAACATTCAAACATGCACACAGGGTTTTAGCATCTGATGTAAATGCTCCCAGTGACTCCAGCAGGTTCATTCAGGTATCAGCGTCCCTCCGATATCAGCGTGAAGTTCACATCAGCCAGGAATATCCCACAGCCAGAAGTGCTTTGGGCCTTCAGCTCCAGTCATATCCTGATATGACTAGTGATGGTTGTGCATGAGCATCATCACAAGCATAGCATGTGCTGGCATGCACAGCCAGCACGTGCTAACCTGCTGATATAGTCCTTTTTGGTATCAGTATCTTTCGTGTAAATCCACTGGTTCATGAAAAATAAAAAGGACTGAACCATAGCTGTGAGCCAAGTAATAGCCATTTTAATATTCTAGTAAAACTAGAGGTAAGAAAAGAAGAGAGAAAGAGAGAAAGAGAGAAAGAGAAAAGGGAGTTACTGTATTTTCAGACTTTCTCTACTCATTTCATTTATTCTTAAGGGCCATTTTTCCTTAAAAGGAAAGGTGGGAAAATGTCAACATCTCTTTCACATTTATAAAATTAAACACCTGCATAAATGTCTGGAAGATCTAAGGAATAGTCTGTGGGTGGCTTTATTCTCCATGTTGGGTTTGAATCTTCTAATAAAGTACATTTGCAATAAGCATAAAGGTAGATCCAGAACATTATTCCTAAATCTGTGCATACAGATGTTAAAGCTGAGGTCTATTAATAGGCAATAACCACCTGATGAATGGTTTGTGCATGTACAGGCAGGAATTGGTTGAATTAATGAAAAATGCAATAATTGGCTGAACTTTTTCATGGTGTATTACATACTGAAATTTTGTTGGAATAGGTGAAGTCAAAAATAGGTATTTCCATCAATTCCTAAAATATAAATCTTGTCAATACATGGCACTCCATTTTGAGAGAAACAGCCTTTTCATAAAGATGTCATTCACCGAGTGTTGTGTGTGTGTACTACTGACTTCAAAGGCCACTGATAAAAACAATGTTCTAAAAAATTAGGACTCCACTTTGTCCTTGTGACTAAGTGGTAACCTTAAAACATTAGTATTTACGGTGTTTTCATGCTATTGCTAGTGGTCTCCACGTAGATAAAAAGCCAGCAGCATGTGGGAAGTGCAAGAGGACATATCTCTCATGAGCCGTTTGCTCTCACGAAGGGTCTCTGCCTCTAGTCCCCTAAATCCATTCTCCTTCCTCTGACTCTTCCACTTCTCCCCACGGTGACTGCTGCTGATTTTCTGATGTCCCAGACCAAACTCCCAGAATGCTTATTCTCATGGAAGAGATCATTTAAAGGATATGGGCTCACACACTGTGTAGGTGAAAATATAGGTAGTTTCCCCCTAATGTCAGTACCACATGCGGCAGGCTTGGTATGTAACATTCTACAGCATATTGGGTGTTTCCATTACATCATACATGGAATGACTTTAATATTGATCTAACATTTTATAAAAGGAAATAGCGTAATGCTGCCATACACAAACGACTTTCAAATGCTCAATGTCAGCACTTCTAAGGAACGTGAGAACAGCTGTACCTGGTCAGGGACAAGGTCAGGCTAACTTAGCGCTCTCTCTCCAACAGTACCCAATTCCCTAAGTGCTTAGGAAAAAGTGTAGGATGAGGGCAAGCACATAGAGCTGTTTGCCTAGCTTACTCTTCTAGCTTCCAGCAGTCTGTGATTCAGAAGCTTTTGGCAACCAGCTTAATGAAAAATACCAGAAAAGTAATAACATGCACAAGACCAGTTTTATGGATACAGATATAAGAAATTTAAACTATATCAAAGTCTCTCAAAGTCAGAGTCTAAGAGCCTTCAAGTAAAACTGTCTTTCATACTATTTTAGTCATTAACCTTACTCACAGGTAGTGTCTTATTAGTCAGTGCGAAGAGAATCCTTCTTCAGTCTCCTCGTCAGATGAAACAGTAAGACGTCTCGGATAAATGAGTAACAAATGAGGAAAAATAATATAAAATGAAGCTTTAATGATATTATTCTGAGAGTTTAGACCTAAATCACCTGTTTGTCAGAAATAGGAGTTCATCCTTAAGAACTTGAGTCAAATTGACTATGTGAGCTGATGCACAAAAGAACTGGTGCGTTATATGTTATTGGTACTTTGTCATCAGAGACCTTGGCCCTAAAAGTAGACAATTTCATGCAGCTGAGAGGAGAGATAACAAACAGTCAGGAGACAGACTTGTAAGATAAAGAAAAAAATCAGATCTTTATACTCCAGATATTCCAAAAACATTTACTACCACCCAAATCTGGATAGACTTAAAATCTGTTACTGGCTTCATTTTTTTCACTTAATATACACCAGGTCCTTGGAGTAGCTATGTTTTTCTGCACTGTGAATTTTGCCAGCATTGCTGGTTTTAATATTAGTGGTTGTCTGGGACCTTATGATGAAGCCTCTGTAAAAACACAGAATAAAGGCATTGCCTTGTGAAAGTTCTTGGAAAGGGAGAGCAGGGAGATGGCCCTTGCAGTGCTTCTGGAAACAGAAGTTTCCTACTGCTCAGGCTCCCACAAGTAAAACCTGCATTTGAATGGGATGCCCACCCGTCATGGCTCCAAATAGTGTTTAGATGTTTATCAGATGATGGTTTCTGTAGGCAAGAGCCATACTCTAAAACTAAATCCAAGATCCTTCTGTCAGAAACTGAGCAACTGTGTCTCTTTTCTTGGACCTTTCCCACACATACTTTCTCTCAGAATTAGAGACCAAACAAATCACACAAATCTCTATTGGAGAAGATTGTTCTTTTTTATGCAAAAGCCCAACAGGACATCCTTTAGGAGAGATGGGAAGTTTTCAGTTCTTTCTCCCTTCTCAGGCCAAGGGGGATTGAATTTGTGTATAATGCTTGCACCACAGTGACCCAGATACTGGGCAACAAGATATTTTTGAAAAGAATGTCCCTCCTTTCAAGCTGTTCAATTTTGTATAAAGCACGTCAATATTTATTGAATATTTATTGAATATTTATTTATTTTTAAACATCTCAGGCACTATAGTTATTTCATTATTTCAAGGATGTCCCTTGTCAGCAATGGTAGCCTACATAAGCAGAAGTCTGTTTATGACTGCTGACCGTTTATGAATGAAACTGGTTCTCCTTGTGTGGGTATTTTGCATTCATTACGTATACTTTTGTCTCTCTGCCTTGCTTTCAAGTAGCAAAAGTCTAATGGGAGAGGTGTGAATGAGGAACAGTCAAGTGTTTGGATTGTTACTTCCATCCCATGGGTATGGCTTCAACAGACAAAGAGAATTTTTCCACCATAAGATTTTCATTGAAAGACACCAAAAACTTCCCAGCAAAGGGTATCTCCAAATGCAAGTCTACTAATGTGTTTTTTTGCAAGTCTATGTGTGCAAGTCTAATGTGTTTCTTGATACAGTCAAAACCCTGAAAGGATTTTTTATTATTATTTTATTCTACTTTTTACGATTTCTAAGACATTGGGAAATGCATCTGCCTCACAATTTTCTCTTGAAATCCATAGAAGGATGTTGCTCTGGGAGCATGACATTATTTAATATGCCACAGTGCAGGGCAAAGTCTATTAACATACTTTTAATGTAAAAAATGGAGCTGTAGGAAAATTAGACAATAAGCTTGAACTAAGGTGACAATATTGGTACTAAGTACTATTATAAATAAAACTATTTGCATATAAATATAAACAAAAGCACTTGCTGCATTGTCATGAACTGCAAGTATTTATTACCGGTAGGGAAAATATAAACGGTTCTTGAGATTGTGAAAAAATTCTGTTACCTTTGAAAACGCATTTTCTCCTGAGAGTGAATTTTACTAATGTTAACCCCAAAGCCAAACTACGGTGGTATTATTATTCTAATGTGCTTTTTTGTGTGTATTTTTTAAAGAATTCCCCGCTTGAGCATTCTTCTTCCTTTCCATTTATCTCCACAAACCTTAATGTCTCTTGTGTTTTGTCATCGCATTTTGCTTTTTTCTCCCTTTCTCTGTAAAAGTCCCCTGTCTCTGTGCATTTTATTTGGTTCATCTTCTTGTCTTTCCTTGGTGTCACTCTCAGATGTAGGAGGCCTGGCTCCATGATGGCAGAGTAGAACATAAGAATATTGTCTCTAAGCTAGCCTCAACTTTGAATTGCCACATAACAGAATGTAGGGATGATTTGGAGATTAAGGTGTTGGAAATGGGTGTTGAACTTATTGATTCAGCCATGACCTGAGTGCGACCATTAATTCACTCAACTGGTAGTGCTTCCTCCCTCACTTTTTTCAGAACTGCTTAGACAGATGTCCAAGGTAGATGTACAGTAACTCATTCGCATGTTGTGATTGTCAAAAGAGAGTGTAGGCTCTTGTTTGGAGAGTGTACTGGACAAGCGGGGCACATCCAACAGGACAAGGTAGCCTGTGTGCTCAGCAAATTCTGTGTGTCACTACTTACCATGCCCTGCAGGATTTGCTGAGATTATGAAAGGGTTGATATTCATTTGCTTTATTCCCTCTAGACTGCAGTGGGGTACCTTTGTCAATCTATCTCACTTTTACCACAAAACAGCCTCTCCTGAAGTTAGGCATTTTTACTCCTGAAGTTAGGCATTTACATTCTCCTTTCAAAAAGTCTAATTTTTAAAACTAGATTGATGTGGTGATGCCAAAATCTTGCTGTACTAACTTCCCAAAAAGTATCACAGAGCTTTTGTCATTTTCAGGTGCCTAAATTTTACCAGGTCAACCTCATGTGCATTTTCACATTCTAGGTTTTCACCAACAAACACAGCCAAAATATTTTGCTCAACTAATGTTCACACACATACACATAAGTTTCCTCAGCACCATCTGGAACTTTGTGGATTTTATCCCCGTAGGTTGCTTTATAACTTTATATTGCAGTGCCACATATCATAAATCCATTTCTAAGTTTACTGTTACTTTTTGGAGCACTCACATGGAAACCAGAAGCTCCTGATCAACTCTTTTCCACTTATGAAGACTAAAATCCATCTCTCTCCTATTTAAGACCCATAAAATTAGCTCTATATCTTTCTGGATATTAACTATTAACTAATACCACAATTACCTGATCAAGAGACCTAATATTAACCAGTTAACATCTATTATGAAATATAGGGGATGAGTTTACTGCATTAAATTAGAGACTCAGCACAAAGGTGGTGTTGATATTCATGTGGCAAATGAAAATGCATGTGATAAATTACATTTATCATACACCTTTGACTGCCTCACCTGCATTCTGCCTCCTAATCTGTCTCTGTCAGGACTCATTCTAGCATTTTTAACCTCTGAGCAGCTCCCTAGCATCTGCTCTTTTTTAACATTCTTCCACCAAAGAAAAGGAAAAAAAAAATCATCTTCTTTGTTCCCCACAAATGAGGTTTCCTTCCCTATTACACTGTGCTTCAATGGGCAATACTTGTTTCTGAAAGAAGATTTCCTTATTTGCAGGAATACATGCACTTTTTTTTTTTTTTTTTTTTTTTTTTTTTTTTTTTTTTTTTTTTAGGGGAAAAGTGTGCATCAGCAGCACTTTCCAGTAGAGCTCACAAAAGTTTCAAGCTTGGCTGTATTGACATATGCTAAACCTCAACAGTGGAACACAGTGATTTATAGACAAGTTGCTTAAGATCATTTAGACCTTCAGAACTGTATCAGTAAACATTTTGAGGACTATGCAGTATTCTCATAACAGCAAGTTAATTTGGCTTTAATGTAGAAGGAAGTGCAATAATATTATCAATAAAAAAAAACATAAAACTTCCTGAACCATTTCTAAAACACTTTTTATGCTAAATTTGTGACATAGCTTAAGTACATATGTGATATAAAGGCTTTATTGGCACTCTTATGAAATGATCTGTGCAATAAACTCTAGGATTCACCACAAATTGTACTTACCATACTCAAATCTAGATTTACAATGCTCATTTGAATCACTTTGCTTTCATTTAGAGATTAGGAAACTACACCTATTTGCATCATCTAAGAATCATTCCCCAAAATATTTATATATACTCATTACTCCTTTATCTTATAAAAATATTTTCTTATGATTGAGAAAGAGATGGATAGGGCGAATGGATGTATAAACAATCAGACTTTGTACAGCTATTTAACCTCATATATCCAAATGAAACTTTGATGAATGGACTGCCAAATGTTTCCATTCCTGTACTTTTTAGTAAAATTTCATATTACTAGAGTTTCCATACTCTGTTAAATTGCTTTGATAATAAATCCTTGAATTCAAGATCATTTACATTTTTTTCTGTATTTTTTCTGTATTTTTTCTGTATTATTATTCTCGGACAGACATGAACAGATGCACACACTTCTTTCACATCATCCATATACAGACAGCCAATATACAAAATCTCAGTCTTAATGGCTTAATTGTGGCACTGTTACACGCAACTGAAAGCAGATATTTGAAATTCAGAGCACAAAGGAATTTCATTTATGAGTCACTGACACTTGATCTGCCTGTTATATAGGATATATATTTAGGAGAGTTATACTATTTCTGACAAGCAGGGTTAAATTACAATTAAAAATTGTCATTAAATTAGTTAAAAATCAAATGAACACTATCCAGATCTACCAGGTGTATTAATATGACAAAATATTCCAGAAAAATATTTTCACTTCACATAGTGCTCAGTCCATTGTGGGTGTTCAGATATTTGTATTTGCTAGTTAAATACATCAAGTAACATATTTTCTTTATTTATTTTATGACTTTTTTTAGCTAATCAGCAGAGCACATAAAGGAAGTCCAAAATCCAGCATCAGCTTCCAACGGATATTTGCGTATTTGACAGCAAATATGCTTATCTCAAGTTTTTCACACTAGTCCTACTCATTTTGTGAATGTTTGCAGAAAGAAAACTCAAGCATCATATCAACACACTTGAAGTAAATTTATTTAAAAATCTGAATGAAGATATGCAGTGTTTGCCTAATACTAGAAGTAAGTAATAGGGTTATGAATACATCATAAATACTATGCAATGCTTTGAATTTCTTTGTTGAGACACATTAACAAAGGTCATGTTATCAAGCAAGACATTAACTACGACTGTAGGATCATCTCTTATCTGAAAGTTCAGAGGAACATACTAGCTGTTACAAATTACACATTCTGAAACATTTCCAACACAAACATAATTGTGCTTTGGAGATCATTTGAGTATTATCAAAATACAAAATACCACACAAAAATTATTTCTTATATTTTTTTCTAATCTATTTAGAAAATTTTCATATTTCTGGTAAAAATTCCACTGCAAATATATAGTATTTTACATATATATTTCTAAAGATATATATGCTATGTATGCACAGGTTGTTTGTCACACACTGATACATGACAGTACACAGCTGCACACATATAAACATACACAAAAACATACTTATGTTCACAGGAAAGAGGCAACTGTTTGTTTTCTTTTCAAGGACCTTTGGCATTATGCTTTTCTATGGCTATTCTATTTTTTTCTACTTAGGGAAAGAGATAAATATTGTGGAAATTGATAATCATCACCAATTCAAGCTCCTTTTTTTAGGATCAGCCAGGATGTAACAACTAAGAGCAACAGGAAAAATGCATTAGTCCCTCATGGATTTTCATGGCATCGTTCTGTTTAACTGTGAAACATCAAAAATATCACCTATCTTGGAAGCACCAGTAAAGCATATCCTAATTAAAATTCTTGAGAACAAGGTGACTGGGCCAGGGTGTTTTGTGCCAGGGAAGACACAAAAGACACTTTTTTTTTTTTTTTTTCCCTGAGAAAAAAGCTTTCACCTTTTGTGAGTGGCAGACCTGTGAAAAGGGAAGCCACTAGATTGTTTCCTAACTGAAGTGAAGGTTCAATTTAACTGTTTTCTTATTGCTGTGAGAGAGACCAAAGCTTATCAGCTTTCATGTTTTGTAGGAAATGAAAAGGAATAGAACTGGATTACTTTCTTTCTTTCCAGGTCTGAGGTCAACTATGAACAGCTTTTGGGTCAATCTCCCTGCCTTACACTCTCAAAGTATCCAAAGCAATCCAGGCAGCTGTATGAGGCCAGTTGCTTCTGGGATCGCATTGCACTGCCTTCCCAAAGGTTGACATTGTGATGTATCAAGGCAGGAGGCTTTTCTAGTGCCAGAAAATCACAGACCTAAGATAGGCAAAGAACCTCGCTCTCAGCTGCACAGCATGTGCAGGGTTAATGCTGGGACTAACTTCTTTTGAGCCCTTTTGCATTGATAAGAGCCAAGAGAGAAAGAGGTATGTTTAGCTGAGCAGAAGATAACAAACATGCAGTGCCACGTTCCCTCTGTGTGCTCTTTCTTATCAGCAGAACTAGCAGCATTATGTACTGTACAATGAAAGATAACCATAGAATGAGAGATAGATGGCTTTGTAGCTCTATTGATTAAACAGGACAGCAGGCTAATCAGAAAAAAAACCTTGCAAGGATGGGAGTTGAGCCACTTGGAAATGCTGAAAGATGAGGGCAACATTTGAAATGTTAATTTTTGAACAATGTTGTAGGGCTGAAAAGTGTTTCCTTAAAATTTTTAAGTTTTAAGAAAATGTCCATACACACAGAAGAATCATTTCTTTACCATTTTTCCTACAGATAAAAGTACTGAATTTATCAGAAACAGTCACTAAACAAAAGAGTATAACATAGGTTTGAAACTCTCCTAAATAGTATTCATAGACCTAATGTTTTTCTGAGGACTATTGCTGACATGAGGCAACTCTTAAAATGAATGCAGCGTAATAAGCATCTCAAATATCTGAATGTTTTGTTAGTTTTGGGGTAGGTAAGCAATTAGACAAGGACTTTAGAACACAGTCATGTCCAGAAAAGCAAGGCTCTAGGATATCACTAAGACTTTTCTGGTGCTTCCTATTTTAAGAGTCTTCAGTTGTTTATTGCTTTGCCCAACTCTTAATCATTGAGATTAATACTTTTTGCATGGCATATATCTCTGTCAAGATGAATTTTCTTGCAGATAGCACATTTGTATAACCTGCCTTCCAAGATCCTGCTCTGTTTGGGGCAAGGAAGGGACAGAGCCAAGATGAAATAGGACGGATGGTTTGGGTCTATGTCTGCAGCACACAACGGCAGAAATTCAGGTCAGCTCTTGAGGGGTAGCCCAGAATTATGAGGATACAGAGGTAATATAAAGTCATTATTTTCCCTCTCGACTCCTGGCTTTGAGCTCTGTACTGCATCTCCTAGAGGCACAACATAGATTCTCACCCAACGTGCTTAGCATTGGAGGAAAGAATTTCACTGAAAGAGCTTCTTTCCTGTGCTACTGAAGTCTCTGTCCAAATTTTATCAAATTGTTCTTCTTCCTTTGGGGCTTCATTGGTAATCCTCTCCAGTGGGGTGTAAGCTACTGTATCTCTGATCCATCTGTCCCTGTGAGAAGCTTCCTCTGCTACCTGCTGTCTTGCAACATAGCAATTTGCTAGTGACATGTTACTCCCAGTCGTTTGATATGATGACTTGGTATAGCAATTTCAGCTCTTTCTGGCAACATATATTGTCTAGGATTCATAGGCATGTCTGGCTATACAGTTTTGCTGCTACACTTCATATTTTCCACAGAAAGGCTGAGGGGAGAAGAGGGGCAAGGTCACACAGTACATGGTTCTTGCATTTCTATATTGCTGAACGTGTCAGTCCCCATCCTGTCTTTCAGGGATGACATATCTTATATGCTCATTGCAAGTTAAATACATTGCTTTACCCTTTCTTTACCCTTTCCCATACAGAATGATGCCATTTGCAAACAACTGATAGAGCAATTTAAACTACACCTTTGACAAATTGAATTTAATAAACAGCAAGAGCTTAGTACAGCTTTAACAAATCTGTTCATTCCTCCACAGATTCACTCCTCCACTCCTGCCTTTGCCAGGCTCCGGGAGCTTACAGGAGGCCAATGACCATATTAAGTATTTAGATTGCAGTTTGTTCATCATCTTAGAGAAACAAAAATGCTCTCAGGAAGATTTTGGCTTTGCTCTGAACTGGGAGGTGAGTTATGATAAAATTAAACACCTGGAGATGATTCACAGCTTGATCCCACCCCCACTTAAATCAGCTACCTAACCCCTGCTCGTTGAAGTTGGAGCTGGATTAAGCTCACAGCTTTATTATCCAGATGTAGTTATAATGACTTCTACTTTTTTTAGTTTCATTTCTTTGAGACATCATCAAAAGCTTTTTCCAAATTTTCTCAAATTTGGTAGAGTCAAAGATTTGGGAAAGTTTTCAGATTAATCCTTCAGTAATTTATTTTGCTGCAGATTAGGTGTCATATCACCTGAAATTTGATTTTTATGCATTTTAAACTGGACATGCTACAACTTTTTTCCCCTGAGGTTTATTATTCCTGACAATTCAATTTAATTTATTATTAATAGTTTCACCACTTCATTTAATTTTTCAAAATTCACTTATTCAAAAGTTACTTTGAAATAGCATAAACAAAGGTGGATTTCCTAAGATACTGGCAACATGCATATTGAAATTCTTGGATGTCCAGATAAAACTGGTTCCAAAAGAAGCAATAATATGCATTTGATTAAAATATGTTCAAGTCTAACCAACCATTTCTCCCTGAATTTGTCCCCACTGAAGGTAGTGGATGTGATAAAAGTCACTTTATTTTCAGTAAGTACTCAAAAGCAGTTATCATTTTAATGTCACAGTTACACAGTAAACCACTAAGCTTGAACTCAAGAATATGAGGTTATCTTTACCAAATCCCAATCTGTATATTGTTTTTCTAGTAATTTGTAACACCACAATATCCCAGCAATTACCGAGTGCATTATGCATTTTTTTCACAATTGACCAACATTATTACCCCACACCTTGCTAGATAAACACATCTTGAGCTATTCAAAACCATCCCAAAGTAAAAGATTGATAAAAGCAACTCTACAGAAAAAAAAAAAAATCTGTTCAGCTAATTTCAAAATACTGCCTTTTATTAATTATTCTTAAATCTCAAAGACTTAGTTCAACCATGAATATTTTAACTCATGGATGTACATAGCTTTGGACCTGTCTTTGAGACCTAAGGTTCCACAGTCAGCCAGAAAGCAAATGATCGACCTGAAATCAATTGGCCCATACCCAAATTTAATTAAACTTCTCTCTGCATGTCTAGAGGAAACTGATTTCACTCATTATTGCCTATGTGGATAATATGTGAAATTAATTCTCCTCCAGTAAGTTATCATTGCATTGAGCAGCCAAACACAGATATAATATTATTAAAAGTAATGAAATACGTTCATCAGCACTTAACTTTAATGTTTCATGTCATTGCGATCCTATGTGCAATTTAGGGCAAAATTACTCAGCCTTGCAGCTGCAAGATTGAGAAGGTCAACAGCACAAAGGTTTACAAAGGTTTTGAACCAGGTATTATTTGCATGTAGGTTTTTGGAGGTCAAAAAAGAGGGAAAGACAGATTCAATGTGCTTTTCCTCTTATCCCCTACAGGGAGAGGGAAAGAAGCAGGGAAAAAAATACAGCACGCTTTCCTGTGGAGGTAAGTACCCCTCCTGCTGTTACCCTGTGGGCTGCTAATACAGCATTTGTCATTTCCATTGCTAGTAGTGAGCAACAGACTTTGTACTGAACTTGCAAGGCCTCAGGACTGAGATTTGTCAGGTTTGGTTTGTCTGAACTTTTTCTGACACACCTGGAACTTTATTTTCACAAAAACAGCAAAAACATTGGTTAACAGCAATTCTTCTAATGACCAGGTGGCTAAGTCTAATATACTTTACTTTCATTTATCTTTGGACAGTACAACCAAAGATTTTATATATATAGAATTATGAAGTACTCCCAGGTAATGATACAGTGTAGAATTAGATATTTATGACTCCATTTCAGCTGATTCATGATCTCCTGAATATATTAGTTAATTTATTTCCTTTTGATAGAGCCTCTTCAGGAGAGAAAAAAAAAGAGAGAGAGAGAGAAAGAAAAAAAATCTTATGCAGACTGAATTTGTGAACAAGATTTTAAGACATAATGTTTCAAAGAAAGTAACAATTCTGTTGGGATCTAGGGAGAATTTTTAAGCTCTCAGAATGCATTCTCTTCACAATGACATGATGAGCTGGAGAAATGTGCTGGTTCTCTCAGACCTCTATTATAAGCAATGACAAATAAAAAAGTAAGTATGCAAAGATCCCTATGCAGTGATTACAAGAGAGATCAACAAACAGGCTCAGACCCTAGAATCTGGGCATATAAATCTGTGTTTAGGTACCCTAACTCTTTTCTTCTTACTGTATCCTTACCGAATGACTTTTAATGGACATTATAAGCATTTAACTATAGGCACTCCAATTAAAGTCAGGAGGGGCATATCCCTTTTGACCACACTTAGAGAGAAAGAAAAGACATTAACATGATGATCAGCTTCAGATGTAAGACAAAATTTCTCACAGGCAGGATCAGATACATTTTGGATATCTGCTGGTAAGTACTGGAAGAAGCCTTTCCTTTCCTTGATCTGCAGTCCACCTCAGCAACTAAGAGTATCCACTCTCAATATAAGATAAAAAACCCCATTCACAATAGATATACTTCTTCCTGTCTGCAATTTCTCTTTTTTTTTTCTTTCCTTGGTTTTGTAAAGCTTTTTGGCAGTACTCATAACATTTTCGCTTAAGGTACCTAATTTAGGTTAACAAGAAGAGGTAAATGTCTCCACAGTATAATCCAGAGCATAATTCAGAACATTTAAAATATCATAAAGGTCTCTCCTAGTGATTTGCAAAGCTATATCCCAGCCCTGAAACATAAAATCCCTTTTTTATATATTAGAAGCAGGCTGCAAGTGTGGTTTTCGAATCTGGAGTATGTACCACAGCAGCTACCTACTACTTCCTAAATAATTAATCTCAGAAAATTAAGGCAAATGATAAACCATGACATTGTAGATATGTTCACAGCAGGAGCCTGAATTAGAACGAGTTATGGAATTGCTTGGAGAAGTTAATTTTAGTCAAATTCCTACAGGTATTTATGTCCTACCTTGCCTGTATTTTTCATGTTGTTTCAGTTAAATTTTTTCCTTACTTCCTCCTGTTAAAACACTACTGTGCAGTATTGCAGGCCCATAAAGGACAGTCATCATCCCAAGGGAAAGTGCATTTCAGCAGCAAGCCTAGCAATCTCCGCAGAGTATCTCAAAAGTATCCTTGTAGATATCTTCTACAAAAATGTAAAGTACCACTGCAGACATAGCTGGCACTCTGTGATTTCTAGAAAGGAAAAGGAAAGTGGGTCAGTATGAGAGGAATGCACGACATTTGAAATGTTCCTCTCTGCAAGTTACTACTGAACCCAATGAGAGCTCACTGAATATCCTAATTTCTCCTTCTTGCCTTTAAAGATGGCAAGCCGCATAAGCTGGGAAGTATGGTTTATCAAAACTTTGGTTCTAATTCATGTACTGAGTAAAATGGAGTAGGTGGAGTTGGCCTTAAGTCACTGCAGATGTGAAAAAAGATGTATCAAAGTAAATATAAGTATGAAACTCTTTCCCTAAAATCTAGATATATGTATAACTGTACACACTATATGTATATACATGTATATATCCATATATATACAATATGAGGTTACTGAGGTGTTTTTTCTTGGGTTTTTTTTTGGCTTTTTTTTTCTTACAATAGTAATAATGACCTCAGTGTTGGGCATTTCCAGGGGACTAATGACCAGCTGGAGTTAATGACCTGAAATGTAGCCATGGGCCATCAACTCATCCCAGCCAACCATTAATCTTCCTGAACTACCCTGTGTCTCTTCTTGCTGTTCTTGCTTAATTTAGTCTCTCTAATTTTAGTGTAGCTTTAAAGACCTTGCTACAGTATTGAATAGCTTTGTATTTTATTATCCCTGAATTGCTACTGCTGAGCACGGGTTGTTTTCCTAGCTGCTGCTCAACTCTAAACACTGAATAGACTTTATTAAAAGTTGGTTATCAAGTCGCTGAGCATCTCCAGACATTTAAATACTTTATATGTGTTTGTTTTGAGTGGCCCTGAGCAATTAATACATTGTTTCATTAGGAGGGTTTTTACTAACCACTAAGTGACTCTAAACACCTAATATATTTCATGAGAAGTTTCTATCACAGCCATTGAGCAGTTTTAAACACTAAATTAGCATCATACATTTTAAAAAGAAATCACTCAGTGTTACACATTTCTCACAAGTAATTTCCTGTCTCTCTACTCTTCTAACCATTATTCTTCTATTTTGTAGGGGGAGGTAACTGATACATTCCTATTTAGTTGGCTGGACCGCCAGCACTTTTCATTCAAAGGCTCAGATCTTCCCTAGAATGGGCTTTGCTTCATTTCCTTCATCTAATTCTGTGAAAAGAAGAGCTGCAGGGAGCAATATGAACCTCAGTTTCCTCCTGGCACCAAATTAAGGGATTAGAATATATTCGTGTTGTTCTGATCAAGGTAATAATTGAGGATTTAGACTTAAAAAAAAAAAAAAAAAAAAAAAAAAAAGTGGTATATCCCTGCAAATACAACCACCCATAGCATGGCAATCAAAATGACAGTGATTCAGTGAACTTTCTTCATCACTATTACAGATGCCCAGCACAGCACTGTCAATAGCTAAGTCAGACAGCTGCAGTAAATGTCAAGTTTAGCTAGCCTACTCTCGCTCAGGACTCACTGTGGACTGATCTACTAGCATGTCAGCAGACAAGCCTCCACCATGCAACCTCCTTGCTTCTCTGAGGTCTCCTGTGCCACATGTCAGCCACCAAGAGCTGTCACCACTTCTCTGGAGTCTGGGGAGCAATGACGCACTCACTCAGGAATGACGATATTCAGCTCCTGTCATAGCCAGCAGGGACAGGACCTTCCCTCAGCCCAACAGAAAAAGTTGCTGCTAAATGGATCTCTTGCTCCTCTTAACAAAGAAATCCCTGTGATGGGTCAGTCTTTCATATAAAATCTTTCATAGCTATTAACATGGTGCACTATTTTGCAGAAGAAGGCTTTGTGGCAAATAATGCTTTAACAATATGAAAAAAAAAAAAAAAAAAGTAACTAATTCAAGTTTTGACCAAAAGAAAAAAAAGGTGCGAGGAAAATTTGAAGAAATATTATGAAGGGTAAAATTATCTTTTGAAAAGTATATTGTCCAGTATAATTTCAGTCTGTAAGAAATGAAGAAGCAACATGTATGCCACTCTGGGAATTTCAGTGTGAATAGCAGATGATAATTCCTGAAAACTTCTCCAGACACAAAGTGAACATGAACTGAGAGGACCTGGATATTGAACATGTCATTAAAATGTCAACACCTCTTTTTAAATTATTGTCTCATAGGCAATGCTTCTCAGCACAACTGCACATGCCATCCAAATTTTCTAAAAAGGCATGGAAACTTGTTCTTTGACAATAGTCATTATTTAGTTGAAGCCAAGAAAATAATGGATACATTCAAAGACCGTAATCTGACTTTTTAATCACAAAAAAAGACCATTCAAGGCTTTTTGGTCACACTTAGGTTTGCATAAAACTGTGCCAATATTAATTTGGTTATTCTCTACAAGGATGAACCCGACAAGACAAGAGGATATAAGTCTCCTCAGGCATTCCTGTTATTCAGTAATTTTATACTGGTTCTGCACTGACAGGGCAAGTCGATTCTTATATTCAAATGACATCCAGTACATTGTATTTCAAATTTTGGAAGTATGATAGTGCCTTATAATATTCAGATTACTTGCTATGCACTAGTTCCAATGGCATTATCTATCTCTGGGCTGATACAACTGGGTATGAGTTCAGGCATGAATAAGGGATGTGGAGAATTAGCTATATATGGCATAGACTAATACTTACATATCTCCAGTGCTTTG
This sequence comes from Nothoprocta perdicaria, assembly GCF_003342845.1. Taxonomy (NCBI): domain Eukaryota; kingdom Metazoa; phylum Chordata; class Aves; order Tinamiformes; family Tinamidae; genus Nothoprocta; species Nothoprocta perdicaria. The sequence continues at coordinate 1,413,824 of NW_020455316.1, forward strand.
TTTGTTAAAAAGGGTGCTCTCACTTTGGTATACTTGTTACACAGACTGGTATCATGTGTGTACTAAGGTTCTGTGTGTGTGTATTGTGCACGTGCAGGCAAGCACAAATGTGTGTATTTTATTTTTATAACCCCACAGTAATTATTACTTTCCTGGAGTTCTCACAAAATTACCTGCATCTCAGGAATCAGCTCCACAACCACAAACTGTTATTTTTGGACCAAGTCTATTTTTAGGTTACCCCTTGTGAGAGGACGATTTTTTTTTACTTTCCAGAAACTACAAAACTATACATTTTAAAGTTGGATTAAGATTTTTCTTTGTCATGACTATTTTATTTTGTATACACATGTATTTTTCATGCAGTTGATATTTTAAGTATGGAAAACCTAAAACAAACATAATGAAAAGCAAAATCCAAGTTAAGGCTTAATTCAGATTAAGAATTAAAAATAAAGGGTATGATGGAAATAACAACTGACCCTCAAGTCTGTTGACCCTCAACTGTGTTGATTTTGGGTTAAATTCAGTTCAGAGATGATGAATGCAATATTATTTCATCAGGAACAGTAAGCATCAGAGTCACTGGCCATTATGAAAGAAGTCAGTCCTATGATAATGAAAATGATAATGAAATAATATGCTGTCATGAGACCCACATATTGTTTCTACATTGAAAAGGAAGTATATATTTTTTCTATTACTGTGATCAGTGCTCCTAATTTTTATGCATTTAATTCTTACATTGTTGTAGTTCTTGGACCTTTATAATATAGACACATATATTTAAAAAGAGAAAACTCACGATTTTCAATTTCAAATAAGAGTTGTGCTTCTTAAAGACATGTTTATGTTTTTTCAGAACTATCTAATAAGATACCTTTAACTAGTGCAGTCTTAAATGTTGACTTAAATGCTGACTTAAATGTTGATTGGAGGTTTTTATATGTGCATGCATCCTAACAAAAACACAGTAAAAATTCCCACTGTGTTAGAATTTCTGGGGAAGGTTACACATCTTTCAAATTCTTTGTATCTGATAACATTAAGTGAACAACATTACTACAGGTGCACAAATAAAAGATAGAAATGAACCAAATTTTCCCATTTCCTAGTAACTAGATGTTATAAAACTGCACTGGACAATATACACCTGACCTGGCACAATTCAGACAAAGGCAGGCTTCTCATCAAAATTTCTTAAAAACATTTTAAGAAATGTTTTTTTGTTTGTAGCTGCTCTTAAAAACATGTTTTTTGCTTTTTAAGAGCAGCTGCAAACAAAAAAAATCAATAAAAACATTTGCAATTAGTACAGTAGCAGATCTTTGTGAGGTAGCATATTTTTGTGAGATGCTTCAGGCTACTTTTTCCTTTGTAAGCTTTTGAGAAAGAGACCATGATTAGAAAGCTCAGTTTTGAGCTCTATTTTTCATCTGAAGAGTAAATAATATGAATATTTTCCCTCTTATCTTCAAAAATTACCTCTACTGAGAACAATTCTGTTGTATCTAGCATACATATCCTCATAGGACCTGAAAGAGACATTTTTGTGAGTTTCACCTTAATATAAAGTAGATATTTCAAACTAACACTTTCTTTTTTCCCATAATATTGTTCATTCCACTAAAAGACGCGTGACATAGACAAGATCTATCCTTTCACATTCTCCACTCATCTTAGCATATTTCTCAAAGCTTTTGCCAGATAAATGTCTTACATTTCTGTCTTTTCCATTATATTTTCTTTTTTTCATTTATTTTAGCCCTTTTCTCTCACTATCTCAAAAATTTTCCATCTAAAAATTGAATTACAAACCTCCTGCTTCTTAAGACTTTCTAAGATAACAGAGATCTACAATCAGTCAACCATTCATTTCTTAAAATCCTAGATGAACCTTTTGCAAAGCTATTACCTGAGGAGCACATCTTCCTGTTGAGCTCTTTGTAGCCTCTTCTTTATTTGAATAATATGCATGTAAATCTTGTCTTAGGTCGAAAATGGAAATCACTCCAATACCGTCTTCCTGATTTCCCAGTATGAAATTTCACAGAACTTCTCCACAGTTTAACATGATTGTTGAGAAACCTCTAGACCAGAATATGGTTGGCAAGGAGGGAGTAACCTTGTAAGCAGGGACAGCACAAGCCCAGGTGTGAAGACTCCCACAGAGGACACAAATGAGTCCCTTTTTTCACAGGGTGGTACTGGCTCTCACTTTTGCCTGTGTGATTTGCAGTAGTTAAGCAAGAATGAATCACCACAAAGTAATTGAACAGAATCATTTGCTTGGAAGTATTCCTTTAATGCAGAAAAGAAAAAGAAAAAAAAAAAAAAAAAAAAAAAGAAAAAGAAAAAGAAAAAGAAAAAGAAAAAGAAAAAGAAAAAAAAAAAAAAAAAAAAAAAAAAAAAAAAAAAAAAAAAAAAAGGATGTCTTTGTAACACTTCTGTACCAGACCTACATCCCATGGTACCAAAGGCTGAAAGAAGGATATGACCAAGTTTGACCATATCCTACTTAGACATGCACATGTGTGGAAACAAGTTGAACATTGCACTCCTTTTAATGCAGTGAACTTAAGTTCATCAGTCCATGTCAAACTAAACATGAACTAGTCATGTCAAAATCTCAGCCTGTGATGAATCCTATGGTTTTCAATACTCTGCAATTTCCTCACAATCTGTTCTTCTCCTCCACACCCCCACGTGACAAGGCTTTTCTTCCTCCAGACATTTAGATGTATCAGATTCCACAGAATTTACAGATAAGAGAATTTGCAGAAAGCACCAGAAATATAGTCTGCATGCAGAGGGCTGCACTTCCTCAATCTCTTCTTAATTTTATATATATATACATATATATATATGTATTTTTTTTTTCCAGAGCGAGCTTATTTCTTAATGTGTTCCCATGGAACACATTAAGAAAGGAAGAGTCTGGAATAATATAATGCTATAACAAAATGTGTCAGGTATTCCAAATGTTTTACGCAACTTCTCCTCATAATTAATGTCAAAGAAGTTATAGGTGCCACCCTAACAGAGTTTACTTTTTGACATCGAGGGCTAACGCTTGGTATTTTTTGAAAGATGATTACAGGCCGATTTTTCTATAAATGAGTATTCTCTCTTACCAGGTCCCTTCCTTTTTGGGGGATGGAGAAGAAAGCTATTTTCTCTTTAAGCCAAAGCCACACTGAAAAAGGATTTTAAAGACAAAAAGAGGAAAACAGAGTGACTAGCGAGTGAAAGATTTTGCTTCATTCCTCCCACTGTTCAAGCAGCCACCCTTCTGCTACCCTGCTCCATGACACACATCAGAGATGGTGCACATGACACTGCATCCTGATGAAGCTTCCACTTATTGCACTCCCCCCTTGCCTGGCAGTGATTTTTAACAGAACAATAAGCTACCATAGTTTGGAGCCAGGCTCCAAGCAGCACGTGCAATTTGATCTGAATCAGAAAGGAACTCCATTTCAGTCACCAAATTTAAATCTGTTGTGATATAATTAAATCCAACATGTTTGTGAGTGGAGATGTACCAAGTAATTGATAAGTGTAAAAAATATTTGGGAAGGAGAACTTTTAAGAAATGAGGCAGCTACGGGTCTTGCAGTCCAGAGAAGAAAAATCCGTATAGGCCTGTTAACAGAGTTACAGAAAATTGTGAACGTATGAGACAAACAAAGTGAAAAATACAACTTTTAAGGAGCCAGTTGAAAAGGCACAAAATAAGTTGAAGACGAATATATTATATATCAATATACTGTGCTTATTTGGCAAAAAAAAAAAAAAAAAAAAATTGCAAGAACTTGCATGAGAACCATCAACATTTAAAAGATCAAAATTAAAATGTGCCTATCATAGCTCTCCTGCCTTAAACCAAAACTTCCCTGTCCTAATTGAGGTTCTGCTATGAATAGTTTGCCAGAAACAGAAGTGCCAACACTGTGTTAAGATGCCAACATCTGTTAAGAGGGTAGAACAAGACACAAAGGAAAAAATGAGAATGTCATTAAAGAAATCACCCGCCTTAAAACTGAAAACTGAAGGTTCAAAAACTGAAGATGGAAGTAATTAAAGGCAAACATCCTGTGAAGAGGTACTGAAAAGGCTATGGCCTTTACATCATCACAAACATGTTCTGGCATAGATTCTTTCAAAATATATCTTTAATACCTAACATCCAGAGAGCAGCTGGATGGAACAAACTAGAGTGAGTAAATGTCCTGAGTGCTTTTATCATCATAATCCCTAAATATTAAATATGTTAAAGATCCTTCAGCACAGTTTTCTGTAGATGTTTAACAAAAGTTTCAATTTTATCTGAAACTTTTAGTATTTAGATTTATGCAAGCAGTTGGTTAGAATCACACTTCGTACTGTGTCCTGTCATCACAATTTACCAAAGCCTTTTTACAGAATCTTGTGTAACTTTTTTTCATTTTTATTCTATTTTTTAATTTTATTATCAGGATCCTGGATTGATCTTGGCACAGTGACAGAGCTATCTAAAACCAAGCATCTAGAAAAGTCTACAAAGCCAGAGCTGTAGGATTGTAATAAATAATGTTTATATTTGCATCTTCTCTTTGGTCTCTCACTGGAATAACATTTGGCTCTCACTACCCTCTTTCTCGTGAGAATTTAGACAACAGAGTTTGATTTGTTCACTATGTGGGTAAAAGAAGACAGTATACTGCTGGGAATACTGACTAGTATCTCTCAAAGCTTTACTGTGACACTCAGAAAAATTTGCTTATGGGAACATCAGGCAATGAAATTAAAAAAAAAAATGATTAAAGCATTTCCTCTTTGGAAAGTTATTGTTATTATATAAACATGGAAGTACTTTATCCAACAGATGTGTAAACTCTATGTCTTTTGAGAGATCATATCTGCTTATCTGAAAAATATGATTTATTGTATTTTATTCCCATGAAAGTGGGTAATCTGGGTATGTGCACAAAGTACAAATAAGTTCATCCTAACTGGCATATGATTAAAATAATTGTTAACTGAGGGACAATTCTGAATTATGTAGAATATATTCATATTTCATCCTAAGCATGTAAGCAATCCCAAAGAAATCTTTGCATAAGTATGCCTTAAAAAGCTAGTAGCGAAATATCTCTGATCTCATAAAAGCTGTCAGTAGTCTAAATTGCCATAACTTCAGAATGCGGACCTTTTATTCTTAAATGTTAGAACTGAAAAGAACTGTTAAGGTGGATCCATAAGAAAACTTCTTACTTCTACTCTGAAAAGTTGTGTTACAAATTTATTGTCTTTCAGTTTCTTTCTAATCAGATTTATTCAGTTTATTTTCTTAAGAGCTTGTCTTTTTCTTTTTCTAATTGTAATATAAATTCATAACACAACTTTTCAGAGTAGAAGCACGGTTGAAGGTGACCAGGTTTCCAACAAGGATACTTTTCCAGTTCACCAGGATCAGCATTTTTGATCTTTGCATAGTTATATATATTTATGGGCTGATGATTTTACATCCTTCTCACAGACTACCAAGATTACAAATGCAGGAGGTTAGAAATGGCTAACATACCAAATTGAAAACATTGAATAGGTCAAAGTCATGTAGTCTGCTACAATCTTTCTATGAATATATGCAGAGGTAGTGAAGTTCACATTTTCTCTTTTTTGTATTAATAATTTTAAAAATTCAGTGAATGACCAAACTATGAACCCATTCCCAAGACAATAACCAGTTCGTGAAAAAAAAGGAATGAAGCAAAAATGCAATCCACGCTTCTTATAGAATTTACATTACATTTAATTAATTTTTAGTCTATATACAAAATGACAAGGAAGAGATATAAAAACAAAGTAGAATGAAACCAATAATTTTGCTGTATAAGAGCTTCCAAAGAACTGTCAACTTCTTCGGACAGAAGCCTCTTCTTAATGAGAATAGTGAACCCTTGGCTACTCACCCTAATTAGAGACTAATTAGAAAAGTGTAATTAGATAATAAAAGAACTCAAAACACTTTGCCTGTTTTCCACAATTGAATTCACAGTTGAGCTCACTATGGCATATTCTGAACTAGAATCTCATGGTACTAATTGCCTCTTGACCACAATTTAATCTGACATGAGGGCAGAAGCCAAGAGCTGTGAGGAATATTTATGGTATAAACTATGAAAAAGATCTGAGAAATACATCTGTGATCAATTTGGTAGATATGTGGCAAAAACAATGAAAATACTGATTATTGCAAGCAGTGTCTATTTCAGAAAAATTAATCTGCTAACATCGAGGGAAGGTGTAATAATTATTCCATAGGGTAGAATTAACCTTGCATACTTTTGCCATCTAAAAGGCAGGCTCTACTTTAAGGTAGTCATGTACACTGCCTGCAGCTATAGCCAATGGAAAGAGGAATTAGATGATTATTTCACACAAGCAAACTGGTTTCCTAAACTAAGTGGGATGAATTGCTTCTTATAGGTGCTTCTCTCTCCACCTGGACTAATACAGAGAGTTGAGACAATTAATTCTCACTAGATATGGGTCTTATAGGATGAATGAAATAGATGATTCCTTCCCCTGGTGCTGAAGATGTCTCCAGCCTCATTATCACTGTTGTTCCATGTCTAAGGCAATAATGAGAAAACAGTGGACAATGTAAATCAAACATCATGCAGCATTCCTCATCTTGTCACAGTCCTGTGTGCTCTGAAGAGACACTGAATTTACCATAGTTGCTGAACAACTGTCCTTATCCCAGGCCACACATCACAGGCCACACATCGCTGACATCGTGTATGTGCTGTGATGGTTCTGGAACAACCCACAGGGCTAAACTGACATGTATGCATCAATGCCTGCTTGCAAACACAGGCAGAAAAACCTTCCAGCTGAACAGCTCAGCTCTGCTCTGTTCCAGTGGCACCTGCCATTAACTGCTTATACAAGTAAGCGGCTGCCATGATCTCCACAGTTAGCATTTTTTATGTCATCCTACTGCCTCTCTTATTTTTTTACAGTGCAAACATCAGTGCTTAGACTGCCTGGCGGAGAGCCTCACCTTAATGAAATAAAACAGTTTGGGTTCAATATTTGCAAAACTGAGGTGCAAGTGTTATTAAAGCAAAATATGAAGAATTTATTGGACACCTGGGCTCATCTCCAAACCAGAACAAATACAACATCTTTTATCTCGTCATCAAATTTTTATGAATCTTTCAGAGGCCGTATAATTTACCAGTAATTGCCAGTTACTAATCAATGACTGGAAACGTAGACTCATGCTTTCTTTTTCTAACTATAAGCACTTTTTCCTTCCACTTTATCATTCAACATACTCCAAGCTGCTCCCATGGACCATTCAAAGATTTGGTTTTTATTATTGACAACGAAAGTGATCAGCAGATATCAACTACAGTTACATCATGATCTGCCATGATGAATTATGTCTTCATGGAAAATGTAGATTTAAAAGAATTGGGACAATATCTATGTTTATCTCAGATCTCAGATAAACCATCTTGGTCAAGACATTATAAAATCAGTCACAGAATGAACTACTAGAGGGGAACAGATACATCTAAAGTCTGATGGTGCTTATGCTCCTGTTTTCATTTGAACAATGTATTACCAAGAGGTAGACCTGAAAATAATTGCATACAAAGAAAAGATCTGAGTTTATGATAGCTAGCTTTTTTTAATTTTTTTTAATCAAAAGATAAGTAAACACATTTTTGTACTTTATCTCCTACAAGAGGTTGAACAGTATATGCAATGATTGTTTTCTGATTGCATGCAAATGTAAACCTAAGCTGACCTTAGTTTTTATTGGTCTTTTTGAAAACAACCATGTTCAAAAATATATTCATTAAGCATGGTGCTTATTAATTAAATTTAGAAATGATTAGCAATACACGACACTGAAAGATTTAGATTCATTTTGTGAATGCTAATGAATGCATTTTTTTTAAATCCAGTATTGTGTGTATTTCTCCTGAGGACCCACAGAGGATAGAGTGCATTAAAATATAATTGGCTTTAAACCTTGGTAGATCAATGTTTTGTCATGATTTATGCTGTCTGTTTTGTATTTAGTTCTAAAGTTGTTTTTACTCCTCTGAATCATGATGATGATGATTCAAATGTAGGATTCTGTTTTAACAATCAGTGTCATATAAGTAAATCACTAGATATAATAAGTCTTATTTTTAAAACTTTATCTCATGCCTAAATACTCCTTACACAGAAGTGACAATGTTTTCAAAAAGCAGGGTCTTCTCTAGTCAAAGTGGATAAAAACTATGAAAAATCTTCTATATTTTATAATATATGTTATTTCAGTATTTCTCCTGCACCCAAATCTGTATTTATTTATATATATCATAAAAGTATTTGGAGTAGATTTAAATTTCTATCAATTTACCTTTCATTTAAGTAAAAAATAAATTATAATGAAGAATATTCAAAATATTTTACTCTCCCCTCTAAAAAAAAAGACATGTCAATTTTCCATTGGTCATAGTAAAGACCCTCCTAGGTTTCCCTCCTTGGCAAGCACATTAAAAGGTGTCAGAGGTTTCACAAATAAATTGGTTGGCAAGCAATATCAATGCTGCCCTAGAATGACCCAGTATATAATTGTTTGCATATCATTGCAGTAAAAGCAACAATGTGTTTAATCTGTGTGTGTTTATTTTGATCTATATATGGACCTTCTGGGTCAATGCGATTTACTCACATCTACTGCTGGTTATTAAAACTGCTGAATAAAGTGATGGAAAGGTGTTAGAAGGCATTTGCAATTAGGAAAGAAAATGACAGTCTGCATGGAACTGCTTACTCAGAATTTTATCACAAGGGCTTTTTTCTCTACTCATTTTCATGAAGCTTTATAACTCACAGCTTGAGAGACAACATATCAAAGCATTATTTGCCTCACTAGATGGAATAATCTCACTTCCCTGGATCCTACATGATCATGACTATTAGAAAATTATGGGCTTAGAAAAACAAAGAAAATACAATATTTTTCACTTTCCTCATTTCTCCCTTCTATGCAATTAAATAGCATTTTTAGATTTGTTAGAATCTTTCACAAACTGAGAAGGAATATTAGAGAACTCCTTGTACAGAACCCCACTGAAGTCAGTTAAAAGACTGTAGTTAACTTCAAGAAATTTTGCTTTTCTCTGTAAAATAAAAGTTTTCTGGCTCTTATGAAACATAATGTGCAGTCAGGATCTGAGAAAAATTGCTGAGCCTTCAAGTCTAAAATTGTATTTATTTTACTATTCTATTACACTCAGCTGTTAGTGTAACTAGTCGGACATGAACACATGAAGAAGGAAAAACAAACAAAAAAAAGCAAAGAAAAAGATTTAAAAAACCAAATGAACACAGAAGGAAGACAACATGTCCTCAGCTTAACTAACTGTATAAGCAAGTCTTAAACATTAACGTAGGAGTAAAGGCACTGAAATCAATAAGCAAGTTCAAGTGTTTAAACTAGCTACACCCTAGCTGATGCACCTTGCAGAATCAGTTCCTCTGAAAGCAAGAGAGAGATGGAAGAATTGGTTTGAGGAAACATTTTTACAGATCATTAGCCTTAATGGTGTAATTGCAGCACCCTTTTTGGAGACAGAAATGTCAAATGAAAAAGTTTTGGCTTTTCAAGATAGATTAATGCATGCTTATAGTGAGTGACGTTTAGAGAAGCTGGCTGACATTTCTTGTTCGGCACTCATTTTAGCTGATATTGCTGTTGTCTTTCCCAGGTGTACAAATCAGAACTTTCTCAAAGAGTAGTGGCAATGGACTCTATTTTTAGAGACAAGACTGGATTACTCACATTTTACTTCTGTTAATACTACAGAAATGGTTATGATTTTTCCACTGAACTGTAACCAAAAGTTCTCTGAAACTTTTTGTTGTTAATCAATTAATTAATCAATACTGCCTAAGTAAAACCTTGCATTTTGGTTGGATGCCATTCAGCATCAAAGCAAACTGTATAACTGAACCCTATCAAAAAGTTTCCTGTCAGAGAAAATGGACATAAATCTTTGTCTCACATCTGCATCACCATAACCAAAACACCCTGAGCCCTGGTGTTTTACTCAGCAGTGCTGATAGAGAGATCTGGAGCGGTTTGGTCATCCCAAGGCATATATTTCATGATGAAAGTAGATGACAGCTAATATTCCCTTGCTATCCTCTTGTATATAAATACACAGGTTTTCTCCTCTGAAAGCTCCTAGTGTCCATTTCTTCAGCTTGGCACAGGGAGAGCAAAATATTTCTAGGTCCAGTTTAGTTTTAAGCAGTATTGAGAAGGCTTAGTTATCTGCTGGGGTGCTGCACAGAACCAAGACTTGAAACCAGGATGTTTTGGTTCTGTCAATGCATGTCCTGCCTTCATACACCTTGCTGGAAGCTCCATACTTGAAATCAGCTAAGCAGTCTCAGAACGTATTTTATAATCACACCCTAAATACTATTTTTTCACTGCGTATTTTCTTGTGGGGACTTGTCCCATGCGTGTACTCCGTCAACCTTCTTGATAAATGTCTTGTGTCACTAAATGCCATTGCGCTGCAATGCAACCACCTCCACAAGTTGTGTCTCCACAGGGTGTAAAATTCCAGCTTCCATTTTTTATTTGCACCTCTAAGGGACCAGACCTCCTGGCCAGTGTTAAATCTTTTGAAGCTCCATGTTTTGTGGCAGATGGTATAAACCACATATCCTGGCCACAGAGCTCCTGCAGCTGGATGCGGCAGTCCCAGCTGAGCAATTCCTGATATTGGCAGGGTATTGACAGCACCCACTGCAGCACTTGCATGGATACTCCTGGCACAGAGTGGGCAGGTCCTGGCTTTTCTTCTTTTGTCCGCATTCCTTTACTCTGACATTTTTAGGGGGCACAGTACCAAATGCCTTGAACATTAGCAATTGAATGCTCTACTTATAAGAAGGAAACTGCTGATTTTTGCATGAGTCATTTGAAAAGGTTTACTTGTTAGAAGGGTGATTGCAGACTTGATAAAGTTATTCATGAAAATGCATATTTGATGTTGATTGGAAAAATAGGGTTGCTGAATGAGGTTTATTTCCTTATTTATCATATGTGACCCAGCAAATCAATGGAATCAATTAGTAATAGAGAACTTTGAGCTATCCTGAGTTAGTCAATTAATATTGCTTTTTGCTCCATTGCTCCATACTACTTTTTAACAAATTGAACCCGAACTTCTCTCCTGGTTTTGGAAAAAAAAAAAAAAAAGAGAAATATTTAAAAGCAGGCAATTCTCTTTTACTCAGATATTCTTCCCCCATTCTTAAAAGCAAAAGAATGTTTTTAAAAACACATTTGATTCAGTTCAAGGAAAACATTTCATCGAATTTATGTTCTCTTAACAGAATTTGATTGTTCAAACATGAGCCTGTGCAACTAAATGTTTGCTTTGCTTTGCTTTCAGCATTCCTCTCCCTTTCTGAAATATTAAGTGTGTAATCAGTAAATGAACTTTCTTGTTTATGGAAAAAGTGTCACAAAACTTCTACTATCCATCTTTATGTTTTTGGCAAGAGTTGATACAACTGTGGTGCAAGTTGATTAATGGAAGGCAAATAAAGGAGCAATTAATCAAACAATATAAGAAAGTGAAAATAAAAAATGATGTGGAGACTGACAAGAAAATTCTAAACTCCAAGTGCTTTGGCACCAATGAAAACAGATCACAGAAAAGCTAAAAAGTTTATGAATATGTACTCCAATTAATCTGTATGCGCACCGAAATGCTCTTTAGTTTAGTTCATTTAAACCTGAAATTCCCTTCCCCGTTGATGTCAGCTAGTTAGCCAAGATGGTACATTACTGTTATAATCACTGCAGTGCATATAATTTAGATTTATCTCTTTAGGGACTCAGCTCCACCCCCTGCTAGCTAATATGCTCACCATGTTTAATGATGCAAAAAATTTCCCTGAGTACAGGTTATTTATCTTTATCAGGGGCTGCTTTTGGCTGGCTGTCAGTTATCAGCCAGAATATTTGTTCCTAAATGGTTTGTACTCATCCATATTCCAGGGCAATTCTGAGGCCCATATTATCACTGATGTTTGCAATAAAAGTGTTTCAGTTCTTCAGATACACTTTAGTAATTCTGATTTATGAGCCCAGACTAGCTATATTTCTGATGCAGTGATATGAACCTGGAAATATCTGTCATGGAAGTGAAATATCTATCCAAAAACCTCAGAAACAAAACCTGCTTGTTGGGGTCTTGAAGAAATATGAGGAATGAAGATATTTCTTTGAATACATTTTGAGAGGAATGAGTCAGAGGTGAGAACTTTTTTTAATGGAAGATCTGCAGAAAATAAAACAAAATTAGGAACAGACCAGTGGAAAGAAGACAGATGAAAATGGGAGGAAAAGGAACAGTGAGAAGGAGACAATTCTGGACAGAGAAGTAGGGAGACAGAAAAAGTAGAGAGAAAGAAAAAAACATTTGTCGCACCAGATGAGGGAACTCTTTCTGCCTATAAGATTGCTAGCAGTGGTGGGGAAAAGCAAGAAACTAAAACTTACGATATAAAAGTACTTGCTTTCACAGTAACTCAAACAAGAACTCAGCCTGACTAAAAAGCAGATTTGCTGTGTGGATAAAGTTCAAAACGTGGAATAGAGGTCTGCAGTGTGCAGTGCAGGCATTTGAGCTATGCAACAGGTCAAAGAGGAAATCAGCAAGACTTGTATGTAAGGAAGACTGAAAATAAGAAATAAGTAAGTAAATCTTCAGCATTTTATTGTTTTTGACTAGGATGGCAATAGAGACAGCAACTGCATGTCATTTTTGATGTATGCATTGGAATGGACTGGATTTGCTTTCCAGGGCATGCAAACATCTGTGGTACAGAGATTCTCAAGCTAGCAGCAACCCAGCCTGTTCCAAAGCTGGAAGCAGCAAAGCCAGACACGCTCTCCCCAGGGTGGCGTGCTGAGATAACACGACCTCGCTGCTTCCCAGACCTGAGCTAATGCCTGAGCTATGCTGGGGAGCTGCTCTGGTTCATTCAGAGCAAGCTCAGGTAGCTCTAACGAAAGACGTATTTCAGAGAGTAAGAGCTAAATCTCCCTTTTTAGATTTTTAGCCTGTAAAGAAACAATAACGCCTAACATTGTTATTCTCTTCTTACAGTCTCCACACCAGTAGATGTGAGCACACCTCGACCATATCATATGATCTGAAGTACCATATCATATCATCTGTAATTCAAGCAAAATTTGGTGCTGAAGTTGGCACTGACTATGGCTGCCTTTCACTGAGGGTCTGTTTAAGAAGCAACCAAAAACGTTTATTCCAAGGTCTCCATCTAGCATCCAGGTCCTTCCAAAGGCCAGCATGTGGATGATGCATTAAAAGGATTTTGCAATCAAACGGATTTGCTCTTTAAGCTGTGGGCACACATCCTCTTCTAGTTGTGGTTTCATCAGCAAAGAAAGCTATGGCTCGGGAAACATAGCCCTACGAGAAAGCACTTTTATTTCAAACGTGCTGGTTGAGTTACTTGTGTTCTTGTCCCTCTTCACCTTTTACTTCACATTAGCCCGAAACCTAGTGGCTAAGGCTTTTTTATGCAGGGGTGAGGAACTATATTTGAAACCTTTTTTTGTCACCTTGAGGTCAGAGGTGTTTCTCCTTTGAGAAAGCTATTACTTACCTGTCTTTGTTTAATATAACACAAAGCTTAAAATGCTGGGAGAGCAGGAGAGTGGAAATTAAGAAAGTAAATAGAGGAACAACAGAAGAGTAAGCCCTATTATTATTTTTAACAAATAAAACATCTGGCTTATTTTTTAGAGTTAAGATTTGGATAAATTACCTGAATTTTTATAGTGAAAATGAGAATGTTCTTCCCATATATGAAAAAGCATTACAACACGATTTTTTTTAACCTACTTGTAACATTGAAGCTGTTGCAGGTTCTAATTATTAACATAAAGCTTTTAACCACAGGAGAATCAAGTACTTCAAAAGTATGTAAAATGTGATTAATTTTCTTTTTCTTTTAGGTAATATGTTTATTTGATTTCCATCATGACAGGTTCTTCCTGTTCTGAAATCTTCTAGAAGCCTAGATTAATAACAAAATGATCTCCAGTACAAACTTCCACAATGTTAATAACATATACTGGCATGGAAAGAATACTATTACAGTGCCACTAAGATCCTCTGAGAACGTGAAATTAACACATAACACTCAAAAAAGAACTATATTCATAAGTTACTTCCAGAATTACTGATGTAAATACACAATAACTAATCATTTCATATTAATGGACTATATTCAATGTCACAATACCCATGTGCTGTATAATAAGTATTTGAAATACTCATTCTGTGCTGTTAGATAGATCTCATATTAGACCTATCCTCGATAATATGCATATTGTTTCAGAAAGCAATTTCTGAACTATTTGGAAAAGACCAGTTTTCCTCTGAGACACAAAATGAAAATGAACTGCAGATTTTCTCCGAGCTCTTATTACCATTTGGTCTAGACCACCTTATGACCAAATTATGGTGAAAACCCTAGAATAAAGTAATTTCACAGGAAGCTGTTAACCTGCTAAAGCACCAAGAAATACAGATCAGACTGAAATGAACATTAGCTGTATGCTCCTTGATTCAACTATTTAGATAATGTACTTTCATTTAGATCAGCAGCTAAACGTGTGAAGGATAATAGCTTTTCTTGTACAGGTATAATGAGACATCAGTGCAGTGGTACAGAATAGCAGTGAAAAAGAAGGGTGAAAAAAAAAGGCAGTTCTGATGCCTGCAGTTCTCTTGTGACAGACACTTTTTAAAAAGAATATGACTATGGGAGCAACAAGCATTTATGCCAGACACTTTCATACAACTGGAGAACATGAACCTGTCACCTGATGAAAACTGATTAAGGGCCATCAAGCCCAGAAGTGGAAATTCTGTTCTATTGAGAGCAAAAATGCACAACATAGGGAAGAGGAGATACTTATGCACAAGTTATTTATTTTCTTAAGCAGAAAATACGCAAATCTCAAAGTCAAGTTTCCTCCCTCCCCCAACCCATTATAGATAAATATAAGGAGAAGATGAGACAATATAAACTTACTGTTCAATCTGAAGGTCTTCTAACATATGTCTAATATATCCATCACTGTCTCGTTTCAGAAAATTTATTTCAGACTGATGACCTTATTTAAGCTGACAAAATACCTTCTTTAAGCACATTTATGTATTTAATGATACTAATAACCCCACTTGTTTTTCTTTGTATATTTGCTTTACAGCTTAAACATGTTTTTCTACTGACCTAACCCATTTTGGTTGTGTTGCACTTGATCTCAAATCAATGTATAAAGACTTCTGGATCACTTGAGTTTTATCCTATATATTAATATTTGTACACATGGGATACTACTCCAAAAATGTAACTAATTTAGGCCATGAACCAAGAACAAAAAATAATCATGGGAAGTTAAGTCTGTCCTTAAAATAAAAATTTACAGAAGGACATTGTTGAATGGCGGTCCCTTATCCTGTGATAGTAGTATTATTTCTACAAGACATTTCATAATTTCGAAAATTGTTTTCACTAAAAATAAATTCAAGTTTTTTATTAGTTTTAAAATTTAATATAAGGTGGACTTTGATTTTTTTTTTTCATTTAGTTACCTTCAAAATATTTATTCCTTCATGCTCAGTTGTTCAGTTTTCATCATAGGCCAATTAAACAGCATTGCATTTCATTCACGACATAGCACAATATGACACCTAATATGTCACATTATGTACCCCTCCTAATCTGTCAGGCCACATAAGATATATGGACAAATTTAGTATGCCACATATGTATCTACCTGTGAGCTATTCATTTAGGTACTCTCCTTTAGGTGGGGAGAAATGGCAATTATGATGCACAATTCATTTTACCTAATTTAGACATTTACATAGCAATGAGATAAATCAAACCCTAGGAATAGCTTTTTCTTTCCATTAACCAGCATGTGCAGTTTTACATTCTACTTGTTTGTGTATCATAAATCACTTCAAATGATATCTATCTGTTTTCCTTTTCTATTCTGTATTGTTACAGTATTGGTAAAATCGTTTTAAGAACAGCAGCTATGTTGAGATTTCAGATAGTTTGCCTTCTGTTTATTTGTTTAGCTAGTTTCTGTCTCCCATTTGTGTTTTAATAGAAAAGTCAGTCAGAATCATCTCTTCAGCACCCTAAGCAAGAAAAGGAAGGAAGACTAGCTTTTAGTATACTAATTAAAGGACTGGCTAGTTTCAGTATAATTCAGTATAATACCAGAAATATTGAAAACACCAATCTTTTTTATTGTTTTTGTGGTTGTCATCTTCATCCCAGGAAGCCAAGATGAAAACTGAATCCTGCTTTTACTCGACAGTGCAGAGAAACAGGGAGACCAGAAGGCGCAGCTGGTAGCATTGCTGAATACAGCAGATAGGAATCCCAAATGGCTCCAAATCTAAGGCAGAAACTTTATCTTTTTCAGTTGCTTAATGGATTTGAATTAATTTCTAATGCACTTCATATACGCTTCAGTTGGAAGGGGAGCTATTTTTTCCATCAACTGCAGGTATGGTGAGAAAAAAAAGCAGGATGTTGTAGCACATCTCTCTAGGGAACAAAATGGGTATATTGTTACCTACTATGAGCAGGATGCTTTCTCTTTCAGGAAAAAAAAAACATCAGGAGAAAATGATTGTCAGTTATTTTTGCAGGCTCCTCTTACAAAGTATGATAGATACAAAATATCATCACAACATATTAGAGGGGACAATTTGATATAGGAATTTGACTTGATAGCTTGCATGAAATTGAAAGGCTTGTGGTCTTAGGTTAGAAAATTGATGCAAGTATTTCTCCTTTGCAGCAATAAATAAAAATGTTAGCAAGCCTACCTGGCTGGCTTTGCAAGCCTGGAATAAGAACTGAAAATAGACTATAACTTGCTACCTTATATAAAGATTCATTACAGGATAAGTAAGATGACAAAACGTTGCATTTTTTTTAATTTATTTTATTTTTTATTTGTAATATGCGTTCTACTTTACATATGAACTACTGATTTGTTTATTCCATGGCAATTTTTGTGCTACATTTTCTTGTCTGTTTTTAACCATTCCTACCTAATGTTGATCACTTTCAGTTTTACATGTTTGAAGAACACAAAGCGAGTCCTTATGTTACAGGGAATACGTATGCTTTGTGACTTCTATTTTGAAAGTACAGTATACTTTGCAGGATCACGGATCAAAGCAAAAATGTCTCTGATTCCACAGCCCCTATATGGTGCTGGACTCATCCATCAAAAAGCAGGATTCATATCCTATGGAAATCTCCTTTTCTTTGTTTTGTTTTGTTTTGTTTTGTTTTATCCTAAAATAAAACCAAGAATGAAAATTTATTCATGCCTCAGGGATATACTAGAAGGCAATGAGAGGCCTAAACCACTCAGCTGTAGAAAAAACAGTGGCTAGTACCTCTGAGCTATAACTTCCCCTGAGATATCATGGCAGCTCAGATAAGCAGAAGTTATTATAATCAAACTCAAAACTGACCACTTCATTTATTTTGAGAAAGATTAACATGCAACAAGTTTTGGAAATGTGCAGAAACTTTTGAATAATACTGACTTTTTAAAAATGGCATTCTTCAAACATTTCTCCATGAGAGTTATAATCCTCACAGAGCAGAGGATGTGGTAATGAGACTGGTAATAGAAAAGCATATGGAGGAAATAATTATTTCAGAGTTTTCAGTAGAAAATGTGATCCCATTCAAAGTTTGTCAAGGTAAACAAGGACATTTCCCGTATCTTCCCTGAGCTTTAGTCAGACTATATTGATGATCATTGTATCACAGAAATTGTTTTTATTTCCTATTCATTTAAAACATATAGTATTACTTTAATCCTCCACATACAGCCACTTTTTGGGCCTTCTTTAACTCAAAATTTGACTTGAAGTATGAGATTGGATGGCAATAAGGCAAGAAAAGAGCACTTCTTCCAGATAAAAGCAGAAATGTAAGTTCTGCTAAGTTTTCATCATGCCTAACGCTAGCCCTGATAACCTTTACACTATTAGAATACTTGTATATACACATAAATAAAAGCAATGCTAAAAATGTATTAGAGATTGATTCATGTCTTTTCAAATCACGCAAGCAATACAAACTGCACAAACTCCTGCCTAAGAGAATTATGGGTCTCTGCTATAAGCAAAACAGAAATCTGCCATCAGAAAGGACAGCAATGACTGATTCCAGGTAAGTTGTTCTCTAAAGTGAAATGAGCTATTTGATGCAAAACCTTCTGCTTCCTATTCTATTCTCCTCTCCAGCTGAGCTATCTCACCATTTGAAGGAAAAACAAATAAGAGGAAACTTGCTTTTCCTCCTGTGGTATGAGAGACTTACTTTGGACTGAGCATATAGGACCTGTATGTAACCATGAATTGGATTCTGAATTTAACCTATGGCCCACTTTGTCTCACATTCAATTTTCAGGAGTGGTCGTTGCTTCATCCCTGAGCTGGTACCAATGAATGCCAGCTGCCACCACATAGGTAGCAGCACAGTCCTACTCTGTCAGCCTTTAGTTCTCGTATTTGGATTTTATTCACACTATGAAACTTTAAGCCGCCTCTCCTGAAAGATGCTGTTTGATCTTCCTTTTTTTTTTCTGTGAGCATTAACCATGGTCTGAAAGCATCCAGCCCTCTGGATGCCTTGCTAAAATTCCTAGCTTGGGGGATCTCTCCAGGATATGAGGTTCTCAGTCATATAACAGTGTCTGGTGCATTTCATAAATACTAAAAAAGTTCTTCATCACCAAATTTGACTTTGATCATTCAGTTGGTCACGGTCAAGTGTTTTAAGCAACAGAAGATGATAGAACTTTTTTCTAACTCTACGTGTCTGATTCTTATATCACAGAAAACTGACATTAATTGTAACAGGGGTCCATAATGGCCATTGAAATCACCTGCAAATTTTCAGTATTTAAGAAGAAAGGAAGGAAGCATGTTTGAAAGGAAATATATATCCAGTGTGTATAATTGGGCCCACTTTTTGAAATAATACTCCCCAGTGCTTATTACTTTCATTTAGGGTGTCTTGCTAACTGGCATTTTAACATATTTCAATATTTCTTTCAATAGAATTTTAAAACATTTATCTTGTTGAAATGGTTAGAGCAGCACAGTCTGTTTGGTATCATTAGATCTCATTAGCAATCAGCATTCAAGATGTATTTTCTCAAGGTTTTGTTCCTTAATATACATACATACGGTTTTCCCATAATTAAGTAGATCTATTAGTTTCACATGGTGGGTGGGATGAAATTTTAAATAACATTCATCCCTTTCACAAATAACAGGATGAAATGAAGAAGTGCTCAATTAACTTGCTGTTGTTAGGAGGATGGGGAAACAAATAGAGTGACAACAGTGTGATCTAAATATACAGTGTTATGGGACTGAGAAAAGGGTGGGAGGTTTTCAATCAGTTCTAGTCTCACATAAGAATAATCATTTATCTGACTGAGCTGCAAAGCCCTGGCTCCATCTAGCAGTAACCTAACCTTTCATGGAAGCTTTATAGAATTGACAATTCAGCCAAATACTGAACTCAGAGCTGGAAGAGTCCTGCTGAAGCTTGCATGTGAAGATGACTGAAAAGTTTGGGAATCTTAGGCTGATCTGGGGCAGGAAATTGAGAGACTCTGTATTTTGCTTAGCCCACTATGTGACACTTGTCAGCACACAGCATGTTCAGCATCAAGGGAAATGTTCAGGTTTTAGGATTAAAACACCATTATTATATTGATTCATATGGTTGGATTTGGAGACTGGGGTGGTTTGTGATTTTCCAGATTTGTTCCCATATGGTTGAGACATCAGTTGCACAGATCAGCCCTGCACCTTTTTTTTTGAGAGAGAGAGAGATTGAGAAGAGAAATTCAAGTAAGCTGAACCCAGTAAAAGCCATTAGGCAGGCATTTTCCTTCTTTGGAAATTCCCAATTGCACAAGCCCAGCAACCTCTGTGTTCAGGAAATCCTGTTCTCTCTCACTCTCAAAGTCACATTTCATCTCTTTCTGCAACTTTTCAGCACACAGAATACACAGCTTGAAATCAATAAACAAGACCCGTCTTTTGTAACCAGGGAAGCCCATCAGTTGACATCATCTATGTCTGAAGTCCATAGACTCAATAAATAAACAAAAAGTAATAATACTAGCAATAACAGCCAATGCAATGGTTAAAAGAAATGTCCCCTTATGATTATCTAATGGCACAATGAAGGCTGGGGGACTATAGATAGTGGAATTTTTAACACACAAGAAAATTAAAACATAAACCCATATTTGGACTTAGCACAGAAAACCCTCAAAATCTGTAAGTCATTAAGCTCTCTGATTCAGAACAGACTGATTTATACCAGACAAGCTTTATTCATTATTGAGGGATATCCTGTGAAGACAGAGGAAGGGTCATTTTGGCAGTCCCTTTTCAATAAGGACCCTTATCTGCCATCAGCATCACAACTGCATTCATCACTGTCCAGGCACTGAGCTGTGGAAGGGCAGATCTGACTGCAGGTGAACAAAAGCAGTTATTTGTTACTATAGTATGAAGAATGCTAGTTTAAAAAAAAAAAAAAAAAAAAAAGGCAATGGAGTATCTAGAACTACAGAACTGTGTGATGCCTGACTGGAAGTAGCTTGGAGATTCACTGTTTTCACGAGAAAATAGTAACACTGACTCATGCAGTTTCTAAAATGTTTATTCTTTCCAAGTTAGAACTGCTGTATTTATTTCCTTCACGGACATCCGTGTTCCAATCCAGTACCTGACATTTTTTCACTAAGCAGTGGTATTATTTCCTTATTTTTAACTGTTTTCCTCATCTAGCCACTTTTTTTTCTCTTCCAGATTTTATCCTCTTTTCTGGGTATTTTTCTTACTTTTCTTTTCTTTTGTTTGCAACCTGGATCCTGGGACTATTGCAGTTCTCCCCATCAACACCACAGCTGCAGAAATGCCTGCCTTTGTGCTGGACTGGGGAAAGCAAACTCCTGACAGGAGTGACAGGATGACTACATACCTTCCAAACTGGAAAGGATGAAAGTGTAAGGTTTTCCTCGGATGAAATCACTGATGTGCCTCCTCTGTTAGTATTCCTCATGTTAAAGCCTGGCCTATCTCCAGCCATCAGAGCGAATCCGTGACTGGGGAATCCAGATGGGAGGCAGGCATTTCATTTCTAGGCAGCCTACCATGAGAATCCTGGCTTTACTCTTCCGAAAACTCTTGTCATCTCCTTAAATGCAGCTGGAATGTCTCACTTCAAAAACAAGCCTGGGCTGCTGATAGCTGAAAATTGCAAAGTGGTGGGATGGTTCTGTGTACAGTAAGCCTACACATTTGCTGTGCCAGCTACCCTCTTGCCGCATTAACTCCAGGTCCGATAAGATTTGCAGGAGTGGTCTGCATCAGTCAACCTGCATCAGGCTCACTATGTGTTAAAGGAGGGGCTGCGCCGAAACTCTGACAACTTTAATCAATCTACTGCTTCTCCAGACTT
This sequence comes from Nothoprocta perdicaria, assembly GCF_003342845.1. Taxonomy (NCBI): domain Eukaryota; kingdom Metazoa; phylum Chordata; class Aves; order Tinamiformes; family Tinamidae; genus Nothoprocta; species Nothoprocta perdicaria. Next base: position 1,435,490 of record NW_020455316.1, read on the forward strand.
TCTCCTACACATGCCTGCAGCCCTCCTGCTTACTCTGTGGCTGTGCCAAGCCTCAGATTTCATAGCGCCAGTCTGTGGAGACCATGCTGTTCATCATCTATCATGAACAAGAACTTTTGAGCTTGGTGTCCCTGACTTCTTTACTGTACAGCTTTGAAATGGATCCTGTAGCGAATGACGACTCTTCATCTATTTCTGATCTGATCTAAAACATATTTTCTCTTTTGCTGTACTTCTACTTTCTATCCCTGCTTTCCTCCTTATTTTTAAACTTTACCATGGAGCTCCATATGGTGTATTTGATTAAAGCCATTATAAAAAGAAGGCAATACTTTTTGTTGGACTGTTCTCCATCCCATCCTACTGGCCTGCTCTGAGAAGGGGGAAGAGCAATCCAGAAAAGGAAGTACTAAGCAAAATCTTCCGCAAACCACAACTCCCTTTCTCTGCAAAGCTGGAATGAGTGGAATCTTAGTCATCAGCTGTACTGGTTAGAAAGCTCTATATGGTAGAAATGCCTTAAACAATTTAGGTTGCATGCAGTGGACCAAATTAATTCCTACTACAAATAACTTCTCACATTTCAATTGGGAAAAGAAAATGATCTAATACTATGAAAACTGAAGGATGTTTCTACAAGGATAAACTGGAACTTGGTGCCACATTTATTATAGAACACCAGAGAGAAACTGAGAACCAGAGACTCTTAACTTTTGAAATATTGACCAGGACTAATTGTATCACCAGCAATATGAGTAGGAGGAAGAAGCTTATAAAATTAGATAAATAAGAAATCTTTCAAATTAATGCTAAACTCTTAGCAGAGTGATTTCCAGAACAGTTGGAAAGAACTGGAATAGTGTGAAGGTAATCACAATCCATTTTTACAGTACAATAAAAATAGGTATAAGAGAAATATCACACAAATTTGAAATGTGTAAGGACAAAAGGTCATAAATTTCAGCAGAAGCCCCTAAGGAATGTGAGAATGCATAAGGGTTGGGGGTTTAAAAAAAAGTCTAGCTATTGAAGAAAAAGATTTTATTAACAAATGGACAAATGAAAGTGGAGCTGTCCCTCAGAGTCGCTTCATCAACCACAACCATATGAAAAATCCAATGTACCTTTTTGAAAAGTAGTTGAAATACTGAATCTACTAAAGCAAAGAACAAGCCTTTGTTAGTTACTTTTGAAAGTCATCAGTAGTTTTTAGTGTATAGGACATTTTCCAACAATTAGATCAAAACTCAGATTGAAAATGTTGGTGGATTTCATAAGTTAGAATGACATCAATAGTTGACTCCTCCAGAGTACTACCTGGGAATAGGGATTTTATTCTAAAGAATGTCTCTTCCAGTTGGAACACCACTGGAGACACATGTTCATTTTATACAGTAACAAATGATTGTTTGTTCATTTTAATTTCCAAAGATAGTTCAAATCTGCAATAGCACCACATTCGCACTCCCTTATTCTGGTAGCCTTAGGTGTTGAAATGCTGAAACCCCTGTTGTTTATGTAATTCTTGAACAGTCATGCAGATCCTAATAATCAAAAGAGATGCACATACGGTGTCTCTGGTGTGTCTATACTTATGCCATCTGTTAGGCTAAACTTGCACACTTAAGAGATACTAGATGAGTCATAAGTGCAAAACTGAGATGGATTTTGACAGGCAGGCCATCAAATCAATGCTAGTGCTAAATCCAATGTCTGAAAAAATCCCTCAGTTCATAAGTTCACAAGCTATATTAAATGACATGACAGATATGAATGTTGTGAACATCAGAAAACTCAGTTACTTTTTGAGACCAGAGTGGCATGCAAGACAGAAAATAAAAGCTTTTAGCAATAAGAAAAATTCCCCTTGCCAATAGGCCTGATAAAATTTATTCCTCTTAAAATAATGTGAGCAGGGGGAAATATAATTATTATTTTTCTCCATTACATTAATTCTTTTTCTAACTAACAGGCTAAACAAAGGGTGCACACAGTCCACTTAGCCAAAAGGCTACTTTTTGGTTAGATTATAATGGAATGTAATTTATAAAAATAAATCCAGCATCAAAACAAAGAAGTATTTTTAATCGGTTGCAGACTATTGCAAGTATTGTATCAAACGTTGTTTTATGTTAGCTTATGAGCCAAGATTTATTAATAAGAAAGAAAAGTTGTTCAAGAAAATCAACAGTCCTACAATTACATCAGATCATATGACCCTACTGAAAATATTTATGTTACCATCTTCAAATTTCTTGGGGTCCCCTCCTACATGTTTAAATATTTAATTTTAACATACTTACCTAAATTTTAGTCAGCCAATTAAAAAGCAGGACACATATTACAGATACTGGATAATGAGTTTTCTTAAGTTCCTGTGGAACTTTTGGTGCCTCAGTTTGTGGCCGTTTCCCCTAGTCTTATCGCTGTCCACCACTGAAAAGAGGCCGGCCCCCTCCTTCTCACTGCCTCCCTTGAGGTATTTATATTTATATATATGGAGGTGAGGCTCACCAGCCCTTTTTGAAGTTAGTTAAAACATTTTTTTCCACAACCAATTAAAGAGCTGTTTGTCAAAACAAATTTCAAATAGAAAAATTATAAAACCTGAAAGCTGAATGTTCCTCAGATTAAAATTAAAAGGGCAGAATTCACATGTAGGCATTACTAAGCACCCAAGTGTCTGTCAGACCTTTCTCTCTTGGACAACCACGTCTAGAAAAACAGATTGTTTTTAACATTCTCATCACATTACAACAAAAATAAGAGAGACACTTAGAAAAGAAATTAGATGATGGAAGATTTGAATTAAGAGAGGAAAAAAATGAAAGTTGTGATGAAAGAGAAAACATAATGATAACCTATAGGCAGAAGTAAAAGCCTTAAGTGGTTAAACAAATTACTTAGAGTTGTTTAAGGGATTAAAGCTAGAAGAGATGGGAAAGATTAAGAAAATAAATATACAAAAAGTCTTCCAAATAGAGTAAGAATAAAAAAAGATATATTCAAACTGCAAAATAATTTCCCCGAATAAAGTAATAAAAGCACCATTACTTACAACATTTAACCATCATGTAGGAGAAGCACTAGTGAATGCATAAGGGAGAATTTTCTACATTAGTAAAATAAGGGTGTGGTTCCCAAATGGTCTGTCATTTCAGGTATTCCTAGTTTTAAAAATTCACTTGCTCTGTTTCTATAGGATGAGTTCAGCTTACTTAATCTGGCTGAAACATATTCATATTTTATATTGTTCAGTTCTAGCATTTTTTTATTATCCATGCCTATATCTTCATCTAAAGGAATAACATGCATGCAGTGACATGGAAAATATTATGACATACTGTAATACAAGGTAAAGAATTTTGTTTTTCTTCATGATTTGGTCTTACTAAATAACTTTGCCTAAGAGACAAGGCAGTGTACAAAGAACGAGGATGGTCCACTGCTTATTCACTCTCACTAATAGAAAAAAGAAATACAACATTATTTGAGTAAACTCCCATAAACACACCAAGCATTTTTTTCTGAGTTTATTTTCTCATTATTATTGATAACCAAGATAGTTATTCTGTTCTTACTTCTGCCCTGAGTAATCAAACTCTCTTTCCTGAGAGCTGAAAAATTACCTAACAGACATCATCTTCTTTGGGTCATAGTAACTTTACTTGATGAATGCAATTACTCATGGTGTAAGTAACATAGGCTAAACTCTAATTTTACCATCTGCTTTGCATATGGAATAGTGTAAATCAGGAAAAGAAAATAGAACAACTTGTCAGTCAAAAAGTAACTATTTTCTTCATGCTAGGAGGAGAATTTCCAATTCTTATCCTGCCTTGGCTGTCAAAAATATCTTCCTCCAATGGCACAATTATTTTTGCACATACCTTTAAAGTTTCAGTTATTTCTTCCAATTTCATACAAACTGAAGTTACATGCGGTCACCAATACAATCATCTAATTAAGATCCAAAAGTTTGGCAGGATGCCTCAGAACAATCAAACTGAAGATGTGGATATTGTATGTCCTCATACACTAGAATGAGGACATATCTACCCCAAATTTCACAATCAACTCTCACAGTTTGGTTTCTGGGAGTAGCAACTTGTTCTGGTATGCTCTAACCCGTAAGGCGACGTTGAGATTAAGCGGCAAGTGCTCCACCTCTCCAATGCCCATGGAATCCTTACCTGCAACCTGAATGCCATATGGAAGCCCTTACCTTCCTCAGTAGGAAGACCCAGGGCTGGTCGACCCACACTGTTCTAGGAGACGTTTATCACAGCTCTCATCCTTTAGCAGGTGAAAGAAAAACATTGCCAAGAAGCAAAAGACAGATTCCTAATAATATATTCAGCCATCTGGCAAGGATGCCTGTGAAAATCAGCTCTTTTGTCTCTCTTTTACCATTTTGTGTGGAGAGGCACTTCATTCCCTCTTCTTGGTGAGTCCAATTTCCTATAACTTGCTACAAGCCCAAGGATTTAATATGCGTGTATAACCCCACTGATCAGAGAGAGTCAGATCGCAAATGAGTTCTGCCTGGATTCTGCCAACCAAGTAGTAATGGCTTGCAGCATAAATATTATTTCCCTAGCAGGGAAATATCCCTAAACTATATCAATGAAAAGGCCTTGATAGAAACAGTTCAGCAATGTTGATTCATATCTTACCCTTACAGAATTATGAGATTTATATATAGAAAAGTGAAAATCTTTGAGTTTCATAGTAATCTCAGTATCTTTCTGCATTTTGCAGTTCTTTTTTATTATGTTTTCCCGACAAGCCTTTTGGCCTTTCACTTCTTTTCTTCTCATGTTCTTGCTAAGACTGTCATTGAGACCAAGAGGACTTACAGAGATGCTTGCATCCAACTCATTCATGCTTTAATGTGGCCAGACTTATATTACTCACCTGAGTAAGGTATCCTTTATCTCTTTATAGATCTGAGGACCCTATTCCTTTCTGTATTCTAGCTGGCAATGCTCTTTCCGTTTTATTTCGCGTAAATGTCCTTGCAAATTTTTCAGGGAAAAAAAAAAAAGAGATTCTTAGAGATTATCAGCAAAACTAGGCTCAGCTCTTCCTTAGATAATTCCTCAAGAGGGACTCTTTCTCATTGTCATTTTTAAAAGCTTTGAATTTTCACTCAGTAATCTTTTGACATTTTCATATTATGAAGCTCTCATTTTCTGATTCAAAGTGTCTTTCAGAAGCTAACTAAATCTATTGTCATAATAGACAAATACATTTCCAATGACAAAAAAAAAAACACACACAAAAGACCTTACATTTAGATAAAGAAAGTATTTTGACTGACCAATCTGATATTTTTTCACCTCTGGATGTTAAGTTTACTTTTACAAGATATCAGTTCTTCAGCTCTAAGTAGGATAGAGCCATTATTCAAAATTTTGACAATTCTTCATCCTCTTCTAACTTAGCCTGTCAAGTTAGCATTTTTGAATAAATCATTTTCTCCCATGTCCCTGAATTTATTTCAGGATTATTCTTTGGACTATTCTTTTAACAACTGCCAAGCACTATGTGCTGACGAGTAAAAACAACTAAAGAACTCAAGTAGTGAAGTATCAATACTTCATGCACATCATCTCCTAAAGTAAGCATCAAAGGTCCAGAAACAGTGTGACTAGATTAGCACTGTGTAACCTCTGAGAAGATCAACAATCCCTGTCTGGAGGGTGGTTATTGGATGTGTTTATTAGCTGAAGTTTGGTGTCATGCATATGTTGTTTCTAATTTTCAGGTAGACATAGTCAGAGAAATATGAGACTGGCTGCAAATCTTCTTCCTGAGCTGTGGCTACACTTTGTTTGCCCTGTGTGATATTACCTGAACATGCAATGGCTCTTGCCTTTGCTGTCCCCTGCATGTCTTCTGTAACCAAACCTCCTGCCTCAAGAGTAGTCCTGAAAAAAAAAGCAAACATTTTTCTTAACAGGTTGCTTTGTAGCCCAGTTACCCAACTGGAGTCTTATGAGCTACTAATACCTCTCTCCATCATGAGGGATATGTAATATGTATTTCCAGTACAGTGATTTAGATAATACTACTGATTTTAATTATTTTTTTAATGATTTGCACTGCAAAATATTAAAACTCAGTGTTCGATATTCAAAAATACTCAAAGCATTAATTCCTATCCAGGGTATCTAAAAGCAGAAATAAGATCTTTAGAAATCTCAATTCCTTTCTTTTTGCCTCCCCCTGAAATGAGCACTTGCAGCTCCAGCCTCTTCAGGTCACATTTCTATTATCTAAGAAAGCTTTCAAATAAATGTGGCTTAGGCTTAAAATTCTTTTGATGGGAAAAATCAATGGATTGCTTTATTTTTTTAAGTGTTTTAATTCTACTCTTCCTACTGTAAAGCACGGCTGTAGGTAAAGAAATAAAAAACTACCTCTCCTCCTTACTTCCCCCAACCCTTCAGTTTCTGCCTTCTGAATGTCATCAGCCTGAGCTGTGGATACTTCAAAGGCTTCAAAGGCAGTAGATACCTCTCCTGGAGCTGACAAGGAAAATGTTCATTTCAGCAGAGGGGGAAAGTTTATCGATTGTAGAGTATCTAGTGGGTTCATTTGTTTAGAATGAATTATGATGAACGTCCAAAACAAACAAACAGAAAGAAAAACAGAGAAGGAAAAAAAAAACACAAAAAGGAAGAGGAATTAGTGTTGCAACCAAGCAAACCTGTCAAAGTTTCCACTGTATTCAGCATATGCTGCAGACACGGGACATCACTTATGGCTCCCCCTTTGTCCATCTCAAATGAGGAAGGCAGAGCAGCATCAGCTGGCAACTATTTCTAAGGCTGTTCTGACGGAGTGTGCTGTATTCCAGCTGGTAGCTAAATATTTGTCCTCTTCCTGACACAGTCTAAGGAGAGAAAGCAGAGAAAACAGCACAGTCTCCCAGTGGAACGAGTGGTCCCTGCACCAGAAAAAAAATCAGCAGCAAAGCTATGACACACACAGGAAGCCTTGTTGGCCATCAGCAAGAGGCTGGAGGGGCTTGGGAGTCATAGTCATAGGTACACGCAGGGTGTCACAGGTGAGGGAACTCATTCTCCTTCTCAGAATTACACAAAATCACAGAATGGTTAAGGTTGTAAGGGACCTGTAGAGATCATCAGGTTCAAACCCCCTGCTCAAGCAGGGACACCCAGAGCATGTGGCACAGGGTCACATCTAGACAGGTTTGGAAGATCTCCAGAGAGGGAGACTCCACAACCTCCCTGGGCAGCCTTTTCCAGAGCTTTGTCATCCTCACAGGGAAGTTATTCCTCATATGGAGATGGAACTTCCTGTGTTTCAGCTTGTACCCATTACCCCTTGTCCTATCACTGGCCACCACTGAGAACAGTTTGGGCCCTTTCCCCCTACTTTCTCCCCTCACATACCTCTACATATTGATCAGATCCCCTCTCAGTCTTCTCTTCTCTAGGTTAAATAGGCCCAGCTCATTTAATCTTTCCTCATAAGATAGATGTTCCAGTCCCTTAATCATCTTTATCACTCTCCATTGGACTCTCTCTAGAAGTTCCAAACCTCTCTTGTCCTGGGGAGCCCAGAACTGCACACAATTTCAGGATTCAGCCTCATCAGAGCTGAGGAGAGGGGCAGGATCACCTCCCTCAACCTGCTGGCAACACTCCTCCTGATGCAGCCAGGATCCCATTGGCCTTCTTGGCCCCGAGGGCACTGCTGCCTCATGGTTAACTTGATGTCAACCAGGACTCCCAGGTCCCTCTCTGCAGAGCTGATCTCCAGCAGGTCAACCCCTAATCTGTACTGATGCCTGGGGTTATTCCTCCCCAGGGGCAGGATCCTGCACTTGTCCTTGTCGAACCTCATGAGATTCCTCTCTGCCCAACTCTCCAATCTGTCCAGGTACCTGTGAATGGCAGCAAAGCCCTCTGGCATGTCGGCCACTCCACCCAGCTTGGTATCGTCCACAAACTTGTTCAGGGTGCACTCTGTCCCCTCATCCAAGTTGCTGATGAACAAGTTAAACAGCGCTGGGCCCAATACTGACCCCTGGGGACACCACTGGCCACAGGCCTCCAACTGGACTCGGCCCCATTTACCACCACCCTCTGAGTTCTGCCCTCCAGGTAGTTCTCAATCTCCCTCACTGTCTACCCATGCAGTCCACACTTTCAGAGCTTCCCTAGGAGGATGTTATGGGAGACTGTGTTGAAAGCCTTGCTGAAGTCAAGGTAGACAACATTCACAGCTCTCCCATTATCCAGCCATCTAGTCATCCCATCTTAGAAGGCTGTCACATTTGTCAAACATGGCTTCCCCTTGGTGAATCTATGCTGACTGCTCTTGATCACCTTCTTTTCCTTTACATGCCTAGATAGGGTCTCTAGAATGAGCTTCTCCATCATCTTCTGTGTTGGATTCCCATCAGACTTTTTCATAAATGGAATTACCTGCTCTGTATCTATCAGCTGAACCTACTTGTTCAGCCTTTCCTGAACCTATCAGCCCTTCCTACTTGTTCCTTGCTGTCCATGTTGATGAGATAATGAAGACCACTGCTGTCTGATCTTACATCAGTGGCAGAGGTCAGAAACTCAGATAACCAAAGACACCAGTTTCTACTATTCATTAGAATTTAATGGTGGAATTACCAAAATAATGCTAAAACACTAATGTTTTATTTATACAGCTACCTGAACATCTAGCAGAATCTCTTGAAAAATTCATTAGGTTTAGATACCCTGTGAATTTTATGTCAGGCTTTTATGCATAGTATCATCACTTTTTAACCAGTGAATATCAGCTGTAATGGGCAGGCAATGTAATTAGTGCATAGGGGCTCCACATCTTTTATTATAGAGGATTCTGGGTTTTCAATTTTGGGATTAAACAATTAAAAAACACCTTGAAAGGATCTGAGTAAGGGCCTTTTGAAATGAAAAATGATTTTCTTAGCTAGCTCTGGATGAACTGCTCTAGTAAAAAGAATATTGTTTAATTTTCATTTTGAATTTAAGAACTGTAAAACTGAGCAATACAGAGGCTAATGCTGAGCTGAGCTGTGCTGCTGCTCCTCTGAGGGCCATAAAAATGTATTAAAACAGGAATTATTTTGTACACTGTGCTGTACTTCAACATTTAATTCTCAGCAGGCTATAAAATCACTTCCAGGATAATGAAATTACAAAAGAATTTTAATTTCATTTTCAATCCCTTATCGTTACAAATTATTAAGAGAAGATGCTCGGAAGAGATGACTTGCAATATTTATGCTCTGGATTTTCTCACTGGAAATGGCTTTGTGACTGAATCACCTGCAAAAACCTTTTTCAAGAGACATAGTGTAGGAGATCCTAAAATCTGCAATTGGCTAGGTCTGTTCACGCATCGCAAAGACACTACTGTCAGAAAGAGTTCCAATGAGAACTCCAATGGGCATTAATAGTCAGAAAAAATATTAAGAAATAGCAGTAGAGTAGCATTTTAAGGTAAATTATGTAACAAAAAGACAATATAAAATCAGATATTTCTGAGCATTAAATCAATAAAAATGTAAGTCTCTGATAACTATGTTTCAATGCTATATAAAGTCAAAAAACCAAAGCCAAAAAGCCAAAAAAAAGTCTCCAACAACAAAGTTTTTTTCCTTTGATCTTCAGGAATGATTTTTTTTTCCCAGAGGCCAAGGTTTGAGCCAAGTTCTCACTAAGACCAATGGAAACATTTTAAGTTCAGCTCCCTTTCTGAAAGTTACATGCTGGCTGAAGCGTGCCTTGCAGGGCTGGATCAAAAACTACCAGCCTGTTATGCAACAGATCATAATATAATGATCTCCCTCTTGCTTAAATTCCACCGTGCTATCTATGCTCTTCTTTCATGAACAAGGAGTGTAGAACTGGACTTAGAAAACATTTTGAATTCCTGCACTTTTTAAAAGCAGGCTTGAGCTAAAGTTAAAGGCTAAGCTACTTAACTCTCAGTAAAGTCTCCGCATATTAATAGAAGCTCCTTCAGTCATAGAAATAACCTCACTAGGAGTTATTCTAGGAGTATATCTGCAGGAGAAGCAATGATGGTACCTCATCGTGATCCTAATCTCTTGACAAACTAACTGAAAATGCTCTCAAAAATACCTGGACATCTATGTAATCAAGATTTCCTGCACATATGTCAGTTTACTCTGTCATAGCTCATGTATGTCATGTAGTCTTGAGTTCAATGCAAAGCACAACATAGCAGAGCAGGTTTTTTTGAGGTGGACAAAGCAGTAAAAAGTGGAAAACACCAAGCCACCAGATGCAAGTGAGGGTTAAAACCACCTTCTCATAGCAGGGAGAGGAGCCTTGAATTTTAGAGCAGTTTAGCCTATGAGGACTAATGCTTCAGTTTGCCAGAAAAGGCCTCTAATTGTGAAGTTCAAAGCAAGCAACAGATAGGATAAGTCTTTAGCATCAGGAAAGTGGGCTCTTTTGCAGCAAGAGTTGCAAATGCAAGAGCTTTTGGTGAGAGGGAGGGCAAGAAGTTGGGAGTGTCTTGCATCTTTGGCAGAAATTGGTAGTTGTGGAACAGCTTCTGAATCTACCACAAGTTGAAGATTTTCATAGGGAGATATGATTTGCATTCCCTTTAAGACACTGGATAAATCATGTCTGTAATTTATGAGCTGCTTCATAAGCAGTTTAGCCACCCCTGCAGCTGTGCTCTAACATCTGAGAGGGAGAATAACCAGAGGTCTTGACCTCATTTCTTCATTGGCCCATCCCAATACAAAGCAATGTATTCATGCTTCATAGTTTTGCAGTCATCCAGAAGTAATGAAGTGAGATTCCTAAGTCTTGACGCTCATTCTAATTGCAGTTTGTGCATCTTATCCAATGGCTTATAAGAGGAAATTCTTTAAAAACAGGGAACACTTGAGAACTGAGGCAAGGTGAAATGAAAAGCCTGTAGAGCTGAACACTGCCAAAACTTGCAACCGAACTTTCCCACAACCTTGGTCAGTACTTCAGGCCCTGCCTCTTTTGGAGAACTAGGAATCCAAAAGAGAGTCACAGAAAGAAGGGAGGCAATGAGAAATATATTATACTTTATATAAATAATATAAAATTAAATAAAATAATATAATAACATTTTGTTGCTCACTTCAGAAATACAGCTACACTGCTCAGTTTTTCAGTGATTTGTACCTGTTTAGTAGATGCCTGTTCTAAGCATTCATGAGCCATCAGTGCCAACCTCTTTTCAAATAAGCTGTGCAGATAAGCTACATGAGCATCCTTCCACATGGAGACATGAGCCATATTTCATTTCTAGTGTAATACCACAACATCATGTGTTTAATAAATTTCTTTCCTTATTTTATTTAGATTACCACAACTTGTTAGCCTAATGTAGTTAAATTTATGTCACATTTATTTATGCCTTTCAAACACCCCATTGTGTATCTGCAAGGAACACTAAAAGAGAAGGGGTTCCAGAAATTGTTCCAGCATCTGTTTATTTGTGCCAAGTTCCACATTATATTTATATCTCAGCTATCACCCAAACACAGGATCAGTTCACACTAAACACCCTTTCTGCTTCTGCAATATATGTTTATTTCATCAATAAAAACTACACATTTCCTTCACCTTTCTGTCATCTCTTTTTACAAGCACCTCTTTGTTTCCTTTTTCTTCCTTGGCTTTATTCATCCTGATGTTATCAATCTTTACAAAATTGAGACCAGAGAATTCACAGATTCACAGATTCACAGAATATTTAAGGTTGGAAGGGACCTCTACAGATCATCTAGTCCAACCTTCCTGCTCAAGCAGGCACACC